>NC_136986.1:10679294-10828230 GCF_032717465.1 Coenobita brevimanus | reverse complement strand
AATAAAAAATCTCTGAGCCAAACTGCAATGACGCTGCTGTTAGCAGGTAACACATTTTTTTCTGTGAACATCAGATCTGGAACACTCTATCCACAAGTGCTTAGCAAGTAACACATTCTTTTCTGTGAACATCAGATCTGGAACACTCTAACTCCACAAGTGTAGCAAAGGAGCACATTCTTTTCTGTGAACGTAGATCTGGAACACTCTATCCACAAGTGTAGTAAGTGATACATTTTCTTCTGTGAACATCAGATCTGGAACACTCTATCTGCCACTTGTAGCCATCTAGTTCTTTCCTGCCTCTTCTTAGCACTAGTTTTCCATGAAAGCGATAAACCCCATCCATGTATAAGTTGAACAGTTATAGGGACACCACACACCCTATCTCATTTCTGCACTGATACTGAATCACTGACTCACAGATCCTTCTACTCATACTTCATCATCATCATGGAAATTATTTAATTCATGTGCTTTCATTTATCATGTTACTTTAGAACAGAATGTTTATCTTCAATGCCAAACATATCTAGAAATTATACTGTTTAAATTATTATTGCAGGCTTATTACTGAGAACATATTCACAGCCGTGTATTCCGACAGACATATGTTCAGTGTTATATATATATATATATATATATATATATATATATATATATATATATATATATATATATATATATATATCAGGGGCAGGACTCAGTTGATACTTAAGGCGCATCCCCTGGGTGGCTTTGGGTAATGCCTCATAGATATACAAGGTTCAGTCTTAGACGGCGCAGACCACGGCACCCCCTATAGATATATGGGGCTCCACCCATTATACTGCATTAGGTGTTACAAGAATTACATCTCACTGTGAGCAGTATACCACCGAAAGTAAGTAGGCACTGTCTCGGCAAATCAAAGCCCAGGCAATAAACCAAACAGAAATACATGAAAATCCACACAGTCAGTATAAGAAGCCTCGCATAATATTACAATCAAGAAACCCAAAGGACAGAGCTGTAAAACCTTGGTTGGCATATTGTAGGTCGAGAGAGAACCAAAGAAAAGAAAATTTAATTCCGCTCCAAGACAGCAACAACTTATTTTACTACAGAGGAAGGCAGAATGAAGGAGTTACTAGTGTAGCACTTCTAACAGAACTCATGCTGAGAATATTGTTAAAATCAGTGATGAGACTGACATAATAGCACGGATTGGAATTAAACTAAGCGAAATGTACGAAGCAAAATGTACTCTGAAAATAATAGAAGTATACTCGTATGTATCTCGGCCATCAAAAGCACAGATGAAGAATCAAGGGCCTTTTGTATGACGAAATCTCCCAGACTATGGAAGAAGAAAAGACCCGATATACTGTACTGACGGGAAACTTCGAGACCGACGTTGGAAAATGGAAAAAAGGAGATGCATACATGAGAAAATTTGGAGTAGGAGAGAGGAATGATGAAAAAGTCAAATGGCGGTAAATTTTGCTGCATTGTCTAACATGAGAATAATGAATACATTCCTCCATAAAAGAAGAGGAAGAAAATGGACCTGGAGGAAGCCTGTTAAATGGACAAACAAAGAACGAAACTGACCTCATCGTAGTGGATAAGAACAACACGATCACGAATGTCAGAGTTATCAACAAAGTAAATAGAGGAAGTGACCGTAGAATGGTAGGTTGCACAGTCAGATTCAATTTCCGGAATGGAAGAAAGAAGCCGATTATAAAGAAAAAGATACGCCCAATAATAGTAAGCCAAAACATAGATGCCTTTCATTAAAAAAAAAATAACAAATTTCAGGCTCTATGATAAGTGTCACATTGAATAACTGAATACTAGACTAACAGGAGTGTTATGGGAATCAAAGAAGGTAGCAGAGAAGACTTATACAACCAATGCTAACAAACAGGAGTAGACTGCTAGCACCACTCGAGCAGGGCAGTACTCCCAAGGTGGATAAAAAGCTGATGACAGGGAGAGCTGGAGCTCCCGTTTCATCAGGCCTCAGGACTAGTTCCCGACCATCCACCTGTGCTAAACTTTTTTAGTGTCTCAGTAACACAGACAGTAGGCCAGCATGCTCTCCAATACAAGTTTCTCTATCAACACAAAACTACGTGCACAGTACACACTAAACTTCCTTTTTCCAAAATTCAAAATAGTAATCATGATGACAAAATACATAGCCTCGGAGTCCCCGGGGGGAGGACCATAAATGCCCCCATCTTCCGCCCCTCTCCTTGGTGATGACTCGAGGTTGCCTGGAACCACTGTCTGACTTCTTCTTCATTTCTGCAACATTCGTGGTCTTTCCTCCAACTTTCGCTCTGTTGAGCATCACCTTGCTTCCTCTAAACCTCACCCTCTTTTCTTAACTGAGACTCGGCTGTCTGAGGCAACTGACACCAAACCCTTTTCTGTATCCTCCTACTTCTCTATACTCATTTAAAAGCCATAGGTGGCTCTTGTGTATATATACGCAACGACTTATCTTACTCTCATGTTTCTGAACTCGATTCTTCTGAAATCTCTACATTCTGGCTTCAGCTTTCCTGTCATTCTCTGACTAAATATATCTGTGCTGTTTACTTATCTCCTAATTCTACTGACTATCAAAAATTCTTTGACTATCTTACTTCTACGATATGGAACACATTCTATCCATTTCTTCTTTCTCTGAAATCTCCATTCTAGGAGATTTCAATGTTCACCACCACCTTTGGCTCTCCTCTCCTTTCACTGATCCACCTGCTGAACAGGCCTACACCTTTCTATCCTTAATGACCTAGAGCAGCTTGTACAGCACCCTGCCCATATCCCTGAACTCCTTGGAGAGAGCTCCAGCATACTTGACCTCTTCCTTACAACTAATCCTTCTGCTTACACTGTTAATCTTTTCTCTCTGTTGGGCTCCTCTGATCACAACCTTATCACCTTAACCCGTCCTATCGCTCCAGAATGGCCTGTGGACCCTCCAAACAAACGTCGTCTGTGGCACTTAGGAGTTGCGGATTGAGAGGCCTTCAGGCAGTACGTCTTTTATTTTCCGTGGAATGATAATTGCTTCCATGCCCAGGAGCTATTTGGGTATGCCTTGCACATTACGGATGTTATTCTCTCGAGCATGGAAGCATACATTCCTTTCTCATATCCTTTGACTAATGCAAGAAAGCCTTGGTTTAATCATGTTGTTCTAATGCTGTCTGCAGCAAGGAAAGGCCTATAAAAGATACCGGGGCCAACCCCCCCCCTTAATCACATATTTTATACGTTTCTGCCTGGAATTGTGCTAAGTCTATTCTTTGCTCTCCTAATAATAATTTCATCCGTTCCAAATGCTCTCAACTTTCCAACTCGAATTCTTCCCACTCCTTCTGCCATCTTGCCAAAAACCTTTCGTAACAACTTAACCTCATCATCCTTCCCCCCTCTTTTCTACTCTGATGGCTCTGTAGCTATTTCTTTTACTGATGAAGCAGATCTCTTTGCTCAGACTTTCTCCTCCAATTCCACCTTAGACGATTCCGGTGCTGTTCCTCCATCACTTCCTGCCTCTGACTTCCTCATGGCTGGCATTAAAATTTCTTCAGCTGATGTATTTTCTGCCATCAAAGGCCTCAATACTAATAAGGCATATGGGCATGATGGAGTCCCTCCTGTTGTTCTCAAGAACTGTACTTCTGTGCTTACACCCTGCCTAGGCAAGCTCTTTCGCCTATTGTATCACCGAAAATTTTTATGGCTACCGCTGCTCACCAGTGTAATAACGAAAATTTTAGAGACTATAGGGAAATAGAGTAGCGTGATCTTATCTGTGAATATATGACTTCATGAGAAATGAGGTCGCGCGAACTTATTTGAGAATTTATGGGAAATGTGGTAGTGTGATCTTATTAGAGAGGGCGTGAGTAGTTAGACATTAGCACACTTGTGGGCCACTCAACCTCGTCTGAACCACTCCTTGGAGCACGGCAAAATTTCAAAACTCGATATGACTTAACCTAAGGTTTACTAAATATTAAGAACTGAGACACAAATTACTCTTCAAACTGGGGATGATACCATACAAAATATAATGAGGATCTACAGCAACAGAAATATGAATCTTCTCAAACTGAATATTCAAGGAATATTGTTACACTATTCAGAAATGTGAATCTCCACGAATTTATGGATATAGTCCCGTGGTCCCTGACGGACTCATCGTGAAGGAACTTAAAGATTATCACCAAAGAACATTCTCTAAGACTAAATACACGATAAATGAAGAATCTTATATAAAATAGACACAATAATCAAAAGGACCAGTAATCACATGGACTTTAATCAAATGGACAAATGGACTGCCGTTATCACTTTGATTCCATGAACTAAAAGGGGAGAGGGGGTGATTTAGTGTGTTACCGGATAGGCCATGGCTACAACGCTCAAATCCCTTGGGATGCGACCCGTGGCCCTCCATAGCTCTCGTCTGCAACGATGAAAAGGAGTGATGATCTCATTATTCAGCACAAGAAGGATGAGGGGAAATTTCACTAATTTAACCCACGAACATATATGATGACTCAATACACGAGGGAGAGAAAACCAGGGGGGAGGGGGTGGGAGCTCAGGCACTAATCTGCAATGATGAAAAGGAATGATGCTCTGAATTGTTTGGTACAACTTCTCGCCTTTTATAAGCATGAAGACAGTATTCGGGAATTGGCTAAAACGTTATTAGATTACTTTGTAATACTAATGACTCTACTAAATCTTCAAGGAATACGAGAGAGACGTTTGCACTCAATATACGTAGTAAAATGACTCACGATTTTGAAATTTTTGTAATAAGCGTATAGTAACTTTAATCATAATGAAGCCAAATCAATTAAGAATTCGAACAGTTTCATCACGCATGTCGGTTACAAATGCCTACGTGACTGTAATCCCGATTCAACATGAATTTCGCCCTTCACAAATGACAATCTTCAATATTCTTACTTCAGTTAACTTTTAATCATCACTGCATAGTTCAAAAGGGGAAATCAATTAACTTCGGCAGGCAAATCTCTAGATTAGAATATAAAGGAAGATATTTGCAATTTTTAATCTATGCTAAAAGTTCTGCGGTTATATGTCTTTGTTGAAATTGGCTGGTTCACTATGCATAAACACTAGTCATATTCACATCAAAACTCGACTTAGCATTATCAATAGCAGAATCATGTTCAGATTATGAATATCAACTAAGATTAGACTTAAATGTAGAACTTAACGGTTAAATTATGAGCTATACTTATAATACTTAAACTTAAGATTACACTTACAATACTAGTACTAACCTTCACTAATACTTAAAATTATGGCACTACACGGGTCCTTCCTCTGGAAAAAAAGAAATTGACATCGGAAGTCAACATTCAAATCATTCATCTACATTTCCTAGGGACGTGTGTGTGGGTGGGACAGACTTACCAAATTTGACTGTGAACATGACTCCAGTAAGTGGTACCTGTCAGTCCACAAGTAAAATCATGTAGCCCAGGGAGTCACTTCTCTGTCACGATAAACACTCGAAATTCAGTGGATAGATGTGCCCCAGCCAACCTCCTGCCTGGGTGGCAACATGGTCGTCTCACCTGGACAGACCAGTATTCTTGTTGCCAGGACTGTCCTGGGGGCAGTTCCCATTCATACAACTATCCATTCGTCCTTACGCTTCCAGCTCTCCACCTAGTAACTGACGAGTGCCTGTCAGGTCCTGAAGTCACTGTTTCACCCGAGACCGTGCTGACTGTAAGTTGAGAGGTAGGTGTGCACTGGCCCTCGAATTAAAGCAATCTGATATTTCCACTGGACTTGGCTGTGCCCATAACCCAAACTCTTATGAATTCACAGTCAATAGTCAGACAGTCCGACCCGCACACATTTCCTTATCCATCTCTTTACTTAATACTGCCATAACCTGCTTAACACTCAACACTTCTCATTAAGTCTCTGGGGAGGGCATCTCTCAAGGGGGCACCAACTATTCATCCACCGGATCAGGCTCGAAGACCCCCTCCAGGGGTTCCAAGGGCCACTCTTCTCTGCAACGTGGCTTCACCTGTTCCGCGGCTCCCTGCATCCTCTTCCCTGTGAACACATCCTCTACCACGTACACACCTCCGTTCATCAACACTTCCACTACACGATGGCATGAGGTGTGTGGATTGTTTTGATTTGAGGGGGAAGAACCTACCGAATCGGCTATCATGGTCCACTGAGCTACACTCGTTCTTCTTAACATTTGACCCCTAAGTTCCATCAACGACTCATCTTCCACCTCATTCCTTCCACTAGACAAAAGACGCAAAATACATAAGTTGTGTCTCCATCTCAGTATTCATTCTATTTTCGGTGAAGTATAATTTTGCTGTTTCTCCAGGAGCTTTAAGAATTACCAGTTTTAGAAATATTGCAAGATTAAGTGGGCCTCCAGTATACTGTTACTGAGGGATTCTATCACACAATATCTTGTATCACAACAATATCTTTTCCCACAATAATACCTTATCCCACCGCTCCCACCAGTGTCATGACATTTTTGCTGAACACGCTGTCAACCAAAATAATTACGAAAATTTTGATATACCACCAATATGAATGCTGAGGATAAGTCACCAGTGTAATGAACAGAATTTAGATACCTCCAGTGTAACGTCGAGAATTTTAGAGATTATAGAGAAATAGGGTAGAATGATCTTATTTGAGAATATATGGCTTTATGAGAAATGAGGTAGCATCATCTTATTAGACAGGGCGTGAGTAGTTAGATATTAGCACACCTTGCGGGCCACTCAACCTCGTCTGTACCACTCCTTGGAGGATAGCAAAATTCAAATTCAAAATGACTTAACCTAAGATTTACTAAATATTAAGAACTGAGACACAGATTACTCTTCAAACTGGAGATGATACAAACAAAATATAGTATTATGGGATCTACATCAACAGAAATATGAATCTTCTCAAACTGAATATTCAAGGAATACTGTTACACTTTTCAGAAATATGAATCTTCACGACCAAAATAATATTCAATAATGAGGATATACAGTAAAACTCCAGAAATATGTATATTTACATGTTAGATTGATATTTCAAGAATACTAATACAATATATGGATATAGTCCCGTGGTATCTGACGGACTCATCGGGAGGGCACTTAAGGATTATCACCAAAGAATATTCTCTAAGACTAAATACATGATAAATGAAGAATCTTATATAGACTAGATACAATAATCAGAAGGCCCAGTAATCACATGGACCATAATCAAAAGGAAAAATGGAGGGGGGAGGGGGTGATTTCGTGTGTAAGAGGTTAGGCCGTGGCTAGAATGCTCGAATCCCATGGGATACGAGCAATGGCCCTCCATAGCTCTTGTCTGCAACGATGAAAAGGAACAATGATCTCATTACTCAGCAGAAGATGAATCAGGGGAAAATATCGCTAATTTAACTCACAAACATATATGATGACTTAATACACGAGGGAGAGAAAAAGGGGGGGGGGGTGAGAGCTTGGGCAATAGCCTGCAACGATGGAAATGGAGTGATGATCTAAATTGCTTGGCGCAGCTTCTCGCATTCGGGAATTGGCTAAAACTTTAACTGATTACTTTTTAATACTACTGAGTCTACTAGATCTTCAAGGATTACGAGAGATACTTTTGCACTCAACATACCTAGAAAAATGACTTACGATGTTGAAATTTTTGTAATAAGCGTATAGGAACTTTCATCATAATGAAGCCAAATCAATTAAGAATTCGAACAGTTTTATTACCCATGTCGGTTACAAATGCCTACGTGACTGTAACCGCGACTCAACATGAATTTCGCCCTTCACAAATGACGATCTTCAATATTCTTACTTCAGTCAACTCTTAATCATCACAGCATAGTTCAAAAGGAGAAATCAGTTAACTTCGGCAGGTAAATCTCTAGATTAGAATATAAAGGAAGATATGAGTGATTTTTAATCTATGCTAAAATTTCTGAGGTTATACGTCTTTGTTGAAATCGGCTGGTTCACTATGCATAAACACTAGTCATATTAACATCAAAACTCGACTTAGCATTATCAATAGCAGAATCATCATGTTCAGATTATAATATAAACAAAGACTAGAATTAAATGTTGACCTTAACGGTTAAGTTATGAGCTATACATATAATACTTAAACTTATGATTACACTTACAATACTAGCTTATACTAACACTAATACTTAAAATTATGGCACTACATTTTGTCTTTCAACTTGTACCTTTCCTTCTTGCTGGAAGTTTGCTCTCATTCAGCCAGTCCCAAAGAAGGGTGACCATTTCCAATCCTCTAACTATCGTCCAGTTTCTTTAACATCCTGTATATCAAAAGTTTTCGAGTCAATTCTTAACATAAAAATTTTAAATCATCTGTCCTATCACAACCTTCTTTCTGATCGTCAGTATGGGTTCCGTCAGGAATGCTCCTCTAATGATCTCACTTACTTTTCAGACCCCTGGTCAGCCTCCTTTCGGGACTTTGGAGAAAGCTTTGCTATTTCACTTGAACTCTCAAAGGCTTTCGATCGAGTCTGGCATAAATCTTTAATTTCTAAACTGTACTCTTACGGTTTGTATCCTTCTATCTGTGCCTTCATCGCTAGCTTTCTTTCTGGTCGTTCTATAGCCGCTGTTGCAGAAGGCCATCGTTCTTCTCCTAGATCTATCAAAAGTGGTGTTCCTCATGGCTCTTTCCTATCACCAACTCTCTTCCTTTTATTCATCAATGACCTTCTAAACTATACATCTAACCCTATCCACTCATACGCTGATGACTTCACTCTTCCCCTTTCCAATCGATTCCCGCAACGCCCATCTCAGCAGTTACTTCAACAAACAAGGGATGAGACTATGGCACACCTAATGTCTGACTAGGCTCGTATCTCTGACTGGGGTAAAAATAATCTGTTTTTAATGCATCAGAGACTCAGTTCTTACATCTATCAACCCGACAAAATCTTCCACAGGTATACCCACGAATGTTTAATAATATTCAGCTTAATCCCGCATCATCCTTGAACATGCTTGGGATTTCATTTACTCAGGACTTATTTTGGATAGATCATATGACATCTCTTGTAATATCTGCTTCCAAGAGATTGGGTGTGCTAAACCGACTCCATTCCTTCTGTACCCCTGCACAACTGTTGACTATATATACGGGTTTTATCCGCCCCTGTGTGGAGTACATCTCTCATGTGTCAAGAGGCTCTCCACCTACAGCTCTTCTCAATAGGGTGGAGTCAAAGGCTTTTCGTCTCATTAACTCTCCTCCTCTTACTGACTCCCTTCAACCTCTGCCTCTACGCCGCACTGTTGCATCTTTATCGCTTTTCTATCGCTACTTCAATGGTCACTGCTCCTCTGAACCGTCTGCATGCATTCCTCCACCTTTACGACGGGTGCGTAGCACCCATCTAGCAGCAAACTCTCATCCCTTTTCTGTCCAATTCTCTAATGCAAGAGTTAACCGTTATTCCCAGTCCTTCATTTATGTGCTCTGGAACTCTCTCCCTCTGTCTGTATTTCCTGCTTCCTGTGATCTCCATTCTTTCAAACGCAGTGTGTCCAGGCATCTCAAAATGATCGGAACTTGAATTTGGGTCTCTTTTTTTTTCTCTCTCTCTCTCTTGGAAGGTACAATAACTGCAGGTTCGTGGCCTTTGGTTCCTTCTTCCTCGCATTAAAAAAAAAAAAAAATACCCTCAAGCTAATGAAAAGAAGAAAGGAGGTGAAACTAAAAAAAAAAAAAAGATGAAACAGAAACAGCAGAATTAAATAAGCTTATGAACAAGAGGCAAAGGGGAAAAAAAAAACATGGATCAGATCAAAGAAACCATCAAAAACAGAAAAATTCTGAAACAGGTTCAAAGCAAAATTGCACTAGGAAAGCAAAAAATTATATCACTAAACGACAGAAGTGGCAAAGTTATTTAATACAAGGAGAAGATGGTGAAAATGAGACGACGAATTTTACAAAGAATTGTATGCATCAAAGACGATGGTACCAATAGATAATTTATCAGTTGACACAAGTGGAAATACCAGAGTTAACACCAGACGAAGTAAACATGTCTCTTAAAAGTATGAAAAGAGGGAAGGCCCCAGGAGAAGATGGAACAGCAGCAGATTTTTAAACGTCGGATGCAGGAGCAGAAGCACAAAATCGGCGCGCTTAGTTGTTTACTCAGTGTAAAAAGAAGAAAATTCCCCCCAAATGGTGAAATGCAAGTTACGTTGCCTTACAAGAAAGGGAACTCAAACTATCTTAGCAACTATCGACATATTAGCTTATTATCACCTATTTACAAACTGTTCACAAAAGTCTTTACGAACAGAATAACATCAAATTTGGGAGAAAAAACAAATAACCTCGTGAGAAGCCAGGATTCCGAAATGAGTATTCTATTACTGACTATTGATAAATAATGAATTTGGTAAATGAGAAAACTACAGAATGTAGTAAACCTCTTTGCTTAGGTTTTGTTGAGTACGAGAAGACCGTCGGTTCAGTGTAGCACAAATGATTTGTAAATTCATTGTTGGAAGGAGTAAATGACAACATTGTAAAAGTTCCTGGAAACAAAATACAAAGAGAGAACTGCTTCAGTAAATTACATAACCACTCAAAAAATAAGACTAACATAGGTGTGCACCAGAGAGATACAGTTTCACCAAAATTATTAGCGTGCCTGGAAAGCATTTTCAGAAAGTTAGAATGGAAGAACAAAGGAGTAAACATAGATGAAGAATACCTAAGCCACTTAAGATTTGCAAATTACATTGTCATAATCTCAGAAACAGCAGATACGAGTACATTGCAAGTAATGTTAAGTGATATAAACAGAGAAAGTCAGAATGTAGGGCCAAAGATTAAAGCGTTATCAAATTAAGTACTGAAACTCACGAAGAAGTTAAGGAGTACAATTATTTGGGGCAAATACTAAAACTAATGAAAGATGATGAAAAGATAATGACGCATTACAAGTGCATGGAAAGTTTTCGGTAAACACAGAGACATCATGAAACAGTTTGCCAGTAAGGACGGAACAAGAATGACATTACGAATGTATAATTTCAGTTATGACGTATGGTTGTAAGGCCTGGAAAGTGCCAAAGTCAGTAAAAAACAATTAATCCTTTCTCAAAGAGCAATAAAAAGGTGAATGGTGGAAACATCTTTGGGCAACATGAAGAGATCACCTTGGGCGAGAGAGCCAACCAAAGCCAAAGACATTACTGAAGTCAAAATAACAGAATGGAGGTGGGCAGGTCATGGGCAAGAATAAGGGATAATAGATGGAGCAATACGGTGACTGGATGGACTCCAAGAGACTGCGAGCGTAGCAGAAAAAGGACGGACAGAAGGTGACGAGATAAGACAGAGAAGTGTGCAGGCAAAACCTGCCAGAGACTGGCTCAGTCAGCGAAGTAGTGGAGAAGGTTGAGGGAGGCCTTTGTTCAGCCATGATCTTGTAATGGCTGATGATGATGTTATCTGTCTGAATATCTATGTCTCTCGACATATGTCAAAATGTATCTGTGTACTTATCCATCTATCTGTTTATCTATCTATCTATCCATCTGTTTGTATTGATAGACAGATAGACTGATATAGATAGATAGGCAGATAGATAGATAGATAGACAGATAGACAGAGATAGACATGTCGTAAAAATACCCCCGCTAATACCAATACACCAGTCCTGTATGAGACAGCCCTAGCATGTATTCAATATGGACGGTGGGTGTTAGCGCCGAAGTGGTGACATGTAGAGGTGTGCGGTACGTAGGAGGACTACTGGGCCTTGAAAGCAGGCTGTGAAGCCTATGCCCAGAGTCGGTCACATAAAAAAAAAAAATATAAAATATAAATATATAAATATATATATATATATATATATATATATATATATATATATATATATATATATATATATATATATATATATACATATATATATATATATATATATATATATATATATATATATATATATATATATATATATATATATATATATATATATATATATATATTTATATATATACTAGCAAGGGTAACCAACGTTGCCGGGCAAAACAGGCGAACACTCTAATCCTGTTGGTTCTGGTTCAATCTTTCTTTCTACTCCAGAAAGACCATGTACCTGATATGCTTTGGAAGAGGGACTGTAAGTGGTCCTGGAACTTTCTATTTCAGCCTTCGCAGACAAATGCACAGTAATTGTGTGCACTTGTTTATTATTACCAGTGACCTCAAATGACCTCGGAAGTCAAACCTCACATAGATTATGTCTGAACTAGTGGTCATGTGAGTCTCCTTGACAAAAACTGGATTGCTGGGTCAAGTCGTTCGAGCATGTTTTAACAGTGACCTCATAAGACCCTCGACTGGTGACCTCAAATGACCTCGGAGATCAACCTCACATAACCTATGTCCGAACTGCAGGTAATGTAAGTCTTCATGTCAAATATTGGGCTGCTGGGTCCAGTTGTTCTAGCGTGAATTACCAGAGACCTCAGATGACCTCAGAGGTCAACCTCACATAGCCTATGGCAGAAATGGAGGCCACGTGAGTTTCCATACCCAAAATTGGGCCACAGGGGTACCCGGCGTTGCCCAGGCCTTAAGGCGAATACTCTACCGGTGACCTTAAATTACCCAGATCTGAATTTTGACTCCCCTAATACCATCCTTGGGTCACCCTGATTCAGAATGCATATGGGTCTGGGGGTCTCTGGCCCTTGGTTTGGGCGTGACTGAAGGGCAAACGAACATAAAAACAAACATACAAAGAATGCAGAGAGAGAGAGAGAAACAAACTCTCATCTCTTTGCTGTCCAGCTCTCTAATGCAAGCGTTAACCGTTACCCTCAGTCCTTCATTTATGCAACAGGTCAACTCTGGAGCTGTCTCCCTCTGTCTGTATTTCCTACTTCCTATGATCTCCAGCCTTTCAAACGCAGTGTTTCCAGGCATCTCGAAATGTATAGAGAGAGAGAGAGAGAGAGAGAGGATTTACAGAGCATGATTCCGGAGACGTGTACGGGCTCGAGGCGAATCCCTCTAGCAGCTGGCTCATGACCTGGAGAGTATGGCATGCAAGGTGTACCCTGGGGCAGCACCTAACCTGTTGGCTATTCTTGATTATGCAGAGTTGGAAGTGCAAGTGACGCAGGCACACCCCAGAAGCACGTAAGAAGCACTAGCCACGGGACTAGAATTTGAGTCCTATGTCAGGTCCAGTACATCCACTTTTCAGGCCAGTCGTAGTGCATGATTCAAGGCTTTAGGGGCAGGTACGAGAAGCGGAAAATTTTGAAGGGAGTTGCTGGTGCTGTAAAAAGCAGAGGACTGCTACAAGTGGAAGAGGGAACGGAAGACCAGAGGAGGTTGCTGGTTCTGGAGGAAGCCAGGACACAGAAAGGACGATTGTTACAAATGGAAAAAGGTGCAAGAACAGAGTAGTGCAAAGAAATCTACAAGTGTAAAAAAGTATGTTGGATATGCAGTAAGGTGGGACACCAGTTCTGAGTGTCCGACGAAGAAAAAGGAGGATAAGAAAAAGGCTGGAGAAGACCAGAAAAAAGTGGAAAACTAGTGGAGGCTGGTGTTATGGGGCAACCACCAGCTGTTTTTTTCCAAGTAGCCCCACCGCCGAGAAAATGCAAAAGAACCGCAATCGACAGTGTGCGAATAGACGGAAGAATAGACAGAAAGAAGCGTTCCCTGGTGATTGCTTTGGCCTCAGAGCAGACTTTGTGAGGCCTTATGTGTTACATCATCAATATCTGTCTGAGTCATCAGAACAACTGGGTGGCATAACTGGGCACCGTGCTGAACTGAGGGGAACCCTGGACGTCCTGATTAAAGTGGCTGGGCAAGAGGCCATGCTTCCAGGCTATGTAGCCGAGATGGAGGATCCTTGCCTTCTTGGTCTGGACTATCTTGTGTCCGTTGGATGTGAGCTGACTTCTGTTTCATGAAGCTGAAAGTCCGAGGAATGTTGGTTCCTGTCACTGCAGTAAGACATAACAGTTCTGGTGGTGAGGTGAGGGCACTCCACATCATAGTCATACCTCCAAGGTCAGAACTACCGCTTCAGTGTAAGGTGAGTGGCTCTTTTGACAGCTGTCCTGAGGAAGCAGAGCCTGATATACAGTGCAAGACAAAGGCCGAGTGATGGTGGGGAAAACTTTGGTGGAAACAGGTGCAGGTGAAGTGCTGGTTGTGGTGGCCAATTTCTTCCGTGAGCCACAGAAGATCAAGGAGGAAGAAAATCTGGGACTGTGCCAAGCGGTTGTCCCTGAATGGCATCAGAGGATGGCCTGTAAGAGAAGTGTTGTCAAAGAAGATGAGTATCTGCCAGACCACTTACAAGACCTATTTTCAAGGAGTTGCCAATGCCTGGATGGCTCACAAATGCTGAAGTTGAGGCAGCTGCTGACGAAGTTTGCTAATGTCTTCTCCAGCAGAGACCTAGACCTGGGTTGCACTGATCTGGTGGAGCATAATATAGACACCAGGCATCACGACCTGATTAAACAACCAGCATGGAGGATGGCGCCAGCCCAACAGCAAGAAAGGGAGAAGGTGATGGAGAATTTCCAAAGTCAAGGAGTGATTGAAAAGTCCAGCAGTCCTTGGGTATCAGCAGTGATTCTGGTAAGGGAAAAGGATGACTCAGTAAGGTGCTGTGTAGACTATCGAGCCCTGAATGATGTGACAGTGAAGGACGCATACCAGTTGCCAAGAACTGATTACACCTAGGATACTCTGTCAGGTGTCAAGTGGTTCTCCATCCTAGACATGAAGGCAGGATATCATCAGGTCAAGGTTGCAGAGACGTACAAGTACAAAACAGCCTTTTCATACGGGCTGGGTTTATGCAGTTTAGGGTAATGCCTTTAGGCCTATGCAATACCCCAGCTACTTTTGACCATCTAATGGATTGCGTACTGGAACACCTGCACTGTCAGACGGCCCTCATCCATCTGGACGATGTAATTGTGTACGGACGGACTTTCGACCAGGAATTGGAGAGGTTGTCAGAGGTGTTCAACAGGATCCGAGCACTGCACCTCAAGCTGAGCCCCAAGAAGTGCCACTTGTTCCAGAAGGAAGTGAAGTATCTGGGACACATTGTAGGCGAGGGCAGCATCTGTATTGATCCAGAGAAGGTGGCAGCTGTAAAAAACTTGCCAGTTCCAACTTGTGTGAACTAGATACGAAATTTCCTGGGCTAGTGAACTTACTATCAGCATTTTGTCAAGGACTTTGCAACAATAGCTGCACCTTTGCACAAACAGCTGGGAAAGAGGCAGAAGTTTATGTGGACTGCAATGACTCAGAAAGCCTTCGACAAACTCAAGCAATATTTGGTAAGCTCTTCAGTACTGCCGTACCCTGATCAGAGTCCGCCATTTATCTTGGACTGTGACACGAGACGATGGTATTGGTGGAGTCCTGTCACACAAGAAGAATGAGAAGGCATAATGTGGTGGCATATTACAGCAAGAAGCTCAGCCCACCAGAGTGGAACTACTGTGTGACCCATAAGGAGCTCACTGCAGTGATGAAGAGCCTTGATTTCTTCCATCTCTACTTGTATGGGTCCTACTTCATCATCAGGACAGGCCATGCGGCACTCAAGTGGCAGAAGACGTTAAAAAATCCAGGACAACTGGCATGCTGGCTCGGGATGCTGGACCAGCACAATTGTGAATTGCAGCACAGTCTTGGGAGGATACATGGCAATGCTGACAGCCTGAGTCATCAGCCTTGTGACCCAGAGTACCGGCAGTGTAGTAAAAAAGATCATTGGAAGAAATGCACCCGTACCACAGTGACAGGGCCAGCGTCAGAAGTAGAAGTCCTGAATAGGATGCAGATGGAGGATGCAGATTTACAAGCAGCGGTAGAGTGGCTGCAGCAGAGTACAGTGCAACCATCTTGAAAAGAGATTTCTAGATTCAGCCCTGTGACCAAGAGCTACTGGAGTCAGTGGGACCTTCATCGTCTGAAGAATGAACTACTGGAGCGTCAGTGGGAGTCACCCGATGGCCTCAGCAAGAACTGGCAACTGGTGGTTCTAATGAAACTGAGGTCTGGGATCTTGAGTGAATAACCAGATCACTAATGGGCAACCAGGAGTGAAGGAAACTCTTAAGTCGGCTACGACAGAGGTTCTACTGGACTGGAATGGGTCAGGATGTTGAAGAGTGGTGTTGGGCCTGTGATGTATCTTGTGCCATGAAGTGACCCATGAAATGTGGTTATACCCCTCTCCAGCTGTTCCAAGTGGGTGCATCGATGAAATGAGTAACTGGGAACACTGGTGGACCTCTGCCTCTCACTGAAAGAGGAAACTGATATATATGTGTCGCCATGAGCTACTTCACAAAGTGGCCAAAAGCCTATGCCATCCCTGACCATGAGGCGGCAACTGTTGCTCAGTTGTTGGTTGACCACTTCTATTATTTTGTGATGCCACAAGAGCTACATTCAGACCAGGGTAGAAAATTCGAGTCTGCTGTGTTTCGTGAGTGCTGCAAGTTACTGGGAATCAAAAAGACCAGGATGACCCCACTAAGACCACAGTCAGATGGGATGGTGGAGAAATTCAACTGGACCCTGCAACAAGAACTGGCCAAGTACTGTGTAGAGGGACAAACAGAATGGGACCAGAAATTACCTGCGCTGCAAATGGCATATCGGTCTGTATCCCATGAATCTACTGGCTACACACATGCAAAACTGATGTTGGGCCATGAGTTACGCTTACCCATTGACTTGTTAATGGGAAGATCTCCTGGTGAGGAGGTGCCTACAGACACCTGCAGCTCTGCGAATCATGTACAGGAAAGGCTGGCTGAGGTATATCACGTAGTGTGAGGAGCCCTTAAGTTTTCAGGAGAGGTGATGAAGTGGAAGTATAATGCCAAGGCAAAAGAGGTGAGCTTGAAGGATGGTGACCAAGTTTCGATATACAATTGTCAGCATAAGAAGGGACAGTCACTGACGCTGCAAAACCAATGGGACGGGCCTTTCACTGTGTTAGGTCGCCTGTCAGACATAATGTACTGGTTTCAGGTAGGGAGAAAATCTCGCCCAAATGTGGTACACGAGAATCGTCTGTGGCAGTACCATGGGCCAGGACAGAGTAGCTGGGAAGTCTCTGAGGAATTATGCTTACCCATAGCTGAAGATGTTGAGAAGGACCAATTAGCTGAAGTACAAGAAGATGGAGACAGTTTCCTCAGGGAAGAAATGCATCAGGAAGGGGACCAAGACCTTCCAGGAGTGACTGTGGAGGAACAGGGATGTCATCAGAAGTGGCATAGGAGAAGACCTAATAAGTTGAAGGATTATTCTGTGTGTAATTAATTGTTTACTTTGAATCAAAGATTGTTTGTATCCATTGTGTAGTTTTGTTGGGACGACAAAAGAACTAGGGAGGGGAGGGGGGAGAAGCAGGATTTTCTAGAAGCTGCTTACTGTTTCTCGTAGTTTTGTTGCAAGTCATAGTTGCTAGTTAGCCTGCTGTTTGTGAGTGTACTTGTAGATAATTTGCAAGTTGTACATTAATTTTTATGTTCTTTTTTCTCAGTAATGTTTTATTTACATGGTTGTTTTGTTAAATTATGTAGTTTAAGTTTGTTTGCTAAATAATTTAAAGTTCTAGGCAATGTAAGAAAACTCTGGCATGTTTTGGATGTCTCCGAGTCGGTAACTGTCGTACCCGTTGCTCTGTCGAGAATACACAAGAACTGTGGAGAAGTGTAGAACACTCTAGAATATAGGAAGCTTATATATGGATGGGGAAGAGACTAGAGCAGGCTCATTCAGTTTCAGTTCTGGTTGAGTATAGTTCAGTGTCAGTGCAGTGCAGTGCAGTTTGTATATTTTCGGTACTTGTGAAAGCAGTGAAGTCTTGTTAGCAAACAGTGATGTGTTATTACAGTTTGTGTATGTTTGGTGCTTTTGAAAATAGTGAAGTAGGAAAGCATTAAGTGTAATTATTTGGAAAATAAAGGCAGTGAATTGAAGAACCCAGTGCTTATTTACAACGCCTCAGCTGGTCTTGTTGCACACTGAAAGGTTGCCTCTAGGAAGAACAACTCATTGGGCAACGTCCTACCTATACTGTACTACTTCTGTTGGAGCCTGTGGCAGTGTGGGACGGGGATATAACAATGATGTATTTAACAAATAATTTATATTTTTCGCTTGAGTAACTTATTATTCGTAAGCTGACCACAACACGTTCATTCTGGCCTTACAAGATCATTGACCCATTTAATTCAATCTGTGACCAAACATAGTTGGAATGGAGGGCTGAATTGACAAAAACTAAGAAACCCACACCAGCCTCATAACTAATACTCATAACACTTAATGTAACCACGACTCTAAGTTATCTGTACGAGAGTTGCTTAGTTCCGCCAGATGAAAACAGTACGTATTAAGTAATATTAAATAATACATTTTCTTGTTACAGCAAATATATGCGAGACGCGGGAATGTGAGATATGTGTCATGGACCTGACTGCACTATACTTCACAAACAATACTGCACTGAGAGGTAAGACAGTCGCACCCTTCGATACATTGTACTTTACCCAACGTAACTGCCTGCAGATTTTCCTTATAATTATAGCATACTTAACGCAGCTGAATGGCAGGATATGACAGTGCCGAGACCTAACACATTATCCACAACACCTCTTTGTGACAAGCACCATATTCTAGTGTTAATTTATCTTTACAGCTCGACATTAATGGTTAGGAGATGGTAAGTTAAAGCTAAGACAAAGTGGACCGAGTATAATAAAGTATTGATATTGCAGGTTATGTCCATTGCTCTTTCCCTATTGATTTATAATGAAGTATTGATATTGCAGGTTATGTCCATTGCTCCTTCCCTATTGATTTATAATGAAGTATTGATATTGCAGGTTATGTCCATTGCTCCTTCCCTATTGATATATAATGAAGTATTGATATTGCAGGTTATGTCCATTGCTCCTTCCCTATTGATTTATAATGAAGTATTGATATTGCAGGTTATGTCCATTGCTCCTTCCCTATTGATTTATAATGAAGTATTGATATTGCAGGTTATGTCCATTGCTCCTTCCCTATTGATTTATAATGAAGTATTGATATTGCAGGTTATGTCCATTGCTCCTTCCCTATTGATATATAATGAAGTATTGATATTGCAGGTTATGTCCATTGCTCCTTCCCTATTGATATATAATGAAGTATTGATATTGCAGGTTATGTCCATTGCTCCTTCCCTATTGATTTTGCTTCCTCTCATCATCTTTCTCAATTCTCCTCTTCCCGCATCTCATGCCATCCATCATTCTATCATTGCCTATAGATGGAAGGGCAATTGGAACAGAGGAGACCAATATTACCCAAGTAGCAATGTTTATAATGCTATTTTAACTTTAAATTTATTTTTAAGCCCCTTTCAGGTAGCTCAGAGGTAGGAAAAGGCAATATTATGGTTCTGCATTCATTTCACAGCACTTCTTTATGACTTTCCAGTTTCTAGCATTAGTATAACATAACTCAATATTCAAGATGGATGAGTGGTAATTTTAGGCCAGGTTAGAGTAAAAGGAGTATAGGAATGGCATTGCCGTAAGAGTGGAACCACCTTTACTTTCGCTAGTGTAAGAACCCTGTTATTTCTCCCAGCATGCACGCGGTTCAGCCTTGCGGTTCCATGACGTATCTAATTTTATTCCTGAGGGGAGGTGGTGGCCGAGTCGGTAGAGGAGGGTCTGCTGCCCCAACGGACGAGAGTTCTAGTCCCGGCTGAGGCTGGGAACAGTTTACGGATCCGAATTTCGTTAAATCATACTTTACTATCCTACCATAAAATTCGCCGACATGTCAGGAAAACATCCCCGTTAATACTAGTTCAGCAGATATGTCTGAGACAGCCCTAGTATGTACTAAATATGGACGGTGAGTGTTAGCGCTGATGCGGTGACAGGCAGTGATGCATGAGACGTAAGAGGACTGCCGGGACTTAGGAAATGGGCTTTTAAACCTATGCCCAGAGCTGAACACATAAAAATATGGATCCCTCTTGTACCAAAAGGGTCAATGAACGCTACATCTAATTCTGTCCTGTTCGAAAAGCCTCTCCTAAACTGAGTACATCGTGTGAAAGTATCAAGAATATATCATGAACCATGGCAGTGGTTCATAATAGACATCGCCCAGGAATCTGCTGAAAACCCTAATAGAACAGTCACTTAAAATCCAACTTAGAAAGCAAAACTATTCTTGAAACAACATCCAGAGGGTTCCTTTTCAATAGTTTAGGTCAGCCAAGCATTGATAATGTGGAAAAAAAGTGTTATAAGAAAGTTCCGTACATTCAAAATTTCCCAGTTTCTTCATATTATTA
Organism: Coenobita brevimanus; assembly: GCF_032717465.1. Taxonomy (NCBI): domain Eukaryota; kingdom Metazoa; phylum Arthropoda; class Malacostraca; order Decapoda; family Coenobitidae; genus Coenobita; species Coenobita brevimanus. Next base: position 10,807,718 of record NC_136986.1, on the reverse strand, counting down.
TTAATCATATTATTATTTCACAGGACTACAAGAAAATCTGTTTGGTGTTTCTGGATAAAAACTAGCCAGTCGTACTTAATGGGTCACTGCACGTGTACAAGACCTATTTTAAAACACCTAATGGAAAGATGATCAGCCACCTTCCGGATACATAGATTTCTCTACGCCATTTCAATCACGTGAGAAGCCATTCAAGTACGGAATTTCCGTCAAGTATCAATAGTGCATCACAAGCAGCGTTACTATATTAAATTTTATATTGTACAACGTTATTACTAAGTGAAAAACCCTAGCTAGTAGATTACTTTCACGGGCAAAGAAGCATAATTATGGGAAAGGGTCTTTGCATATTTAACACTCACCGGTGCGCTTTTACACAATTACATTAATTTTTGACTCAAGGCTTTATTTTTATTTTTTTGTTCATCCCTGAAGTCCCAGCAGGCTTGTGTGTAGACGTCAAGTGAGACAACTGAAAAGCTCGGGTTTGTGCTTTGCATTCTAACTGGAAGTGATTACGTTGTGATATCGTGACCATTCCTTAAAGCAGACTAACACCAAACTTGGATCAGTTTTTTCAACGTTATTGGAATTCATCGTGACAGTAACCATCTCACGAATCAACTGAAGGGGGGCACAGAGGAGGGGGAAGAGGAAGAGATGGAGGAGGGGGTCAGGGAAGAGACAGAGAAAAGGGACGAAGAGAACATGGGGGAGGCAAAAGAAGCGTTCCTTACATCAATTATTACGGTATCTAATATAGTGATGTTGCATGTTCAATTTGACCAAAAAAAAACAAAAAATACCCACTATTATGCAAAATAGTTGTGCAAGGCACACAACAGCGGGTTTTGATTTTGTCTTGTAGTCAGTTTGAATGTATGGCATTCCAGATTTTGCCCAATGCGACTTCTTAAAAATCATTTTTGTTTTATCATTTTGCAAAATGTAAGATTCTGAAACAATCAATGTCCACTCGAAGAGGCCTCACAACTATAGTAAACAAAATGAAGACCAGAATTTGAAATAACAACCAACAATCATTGTGTGCCACGTCACAGCACCACAACAATGAAAATTAGTAGAAAATGCCAAATGTTTAGTGCTATAACATAAAAGCTTTATTGGTAACTGAAACGCAAGAATTTTGATTGTTTAATTCATAAACGGATTATAAAATAAGTAAGCAAACTAGGTAAGTAAAAAAAATTGTATTTTAAAAATGGGGAATTGGGAACGCTAAAAATAGTAAACAAACAAGGAAGGATCGCTGGAGAGAATGCAAAACCAGCAGGGATTCAATTAACGTTGACAATGTAAACGCACAAATCCCTTTTGACTCTTTACAATCTGTTAAAACCACAGTCAAAAGGAATATTGTGCGTTTACATTGTCAACATTACTTGAATCCTTGCTGGTTTTGCATGCTCTCCAGCGATCCTTCCATGTTTGTTTACTGTCTTTAGCGATCCCTATTCTCCATTTTAAAAATACTAATTTGTAATTTACCTAGTGAAAATACGTCATCGGAGTTTAGAGATTCAGCCTTGTGGATTCACTCCATTAGCTTTACACTCAAGGCATGTTTTTCACTTTCTTCTTTGACATATTCTATGAACGAGAATCATCTATGGCCAGAGGAACATGGTACAGTAACAACATAGTAAAGTATGAAAATGCATTTTTTTTTTTTTTTTTTTTTTTTTGCAGATAGAATTGTTTTGTCAGTTTAGCTTTCTTACCTTCAATTATTTGCAAATATATTTTCAAAATATTTTCAGATTCAGATATGTTTTTCTTATCTATATTTTTCCCATTCAGTCACTGGACGTCTTTTTTCATTCTATTTTGACCAACTCCTGACTATTTTAGTCAGCTCAGGATGGACTCTTTACATTGCAGGGGTTAGAAACAGCATCAGTGCAGACATTCAGGACGAGAGGCCTTTCCTAAGTATAATAAATTTATTTCAAGGTTGGGAGAGTTTTGAAAAACAGTCACCTGAATTCAGTGAGCTAAATATTGACTTTGCGGTAAAACATAACTATTAAAACTGTGCACTGAAGTCGATCTATTTGTAATTAGCTGAGCAACGAAACAGCTTTATCCTGCTGTGCTTTATTCTGGAATTTTTGCTAATAATACCAGACCAGTTTGTGATATCCACATTTCTATCCAACTGAGTGTCATTCTGTTATTTTTGTATATAAGACCAGACACCTTTGTGATATCCACATTTCCATCCTAATGTGCCTCATTCTGAAATTCAGCTTGATGATGCTTTGGTACACAATTGGTCACTTTGCTCATTTCACAGGCTTCTTTAGCCAAAGTACTTTGTGTATTACTTCCATCGTTTGGCCCTGTGTTTCTCAAACTTTTCATTTCATTCCACACTTGTGAGGATCTTAACATCCCCCCTTCAATTTTGTCTCAGGCCCCTCACAAATGATTATGAAAAAAAAAAAAGTGTTTTGGTCCTCTCCATTTATTTTAATGCTTACAACTCTCAGTCAGAATGCATATTTGTTACATATCGATGGGATGGATGACACTGTTTGCTTTCAGTAAGTTGACTGATTCGAGGTTGAGCCACTGACAATGCACATTTCATATCTGGGGCCACATCCAATCGGTATTGGATTTTACATTTTATGTGCAGAAGGGAAGAAAAAACAGATTCACATATATATGTTGTGGAAAATGGCAAGTGGATGTTAATTGCGATTTCACAGACACACTGATTTGCTACTTATACTAGCCCGTTATGGGTCCCCTAACATCTTGCCATGGCCTGCATCATGCCATAGTTCCCAGTTTGATAACCAGTGGCTTAGCCCAACCACAGCTTTAGCCATTCAGGCAGACATCACGCCACCCTACGCACACTCAGTGTATTAGATGCACGGGGAAGATGAGACACAAAAAGCTAAGTGATATACAGCTTGAAAAGAGGTGATGAACCAATTTAGAGTATGTAAACAGCTGCAGGGCAGAGATCATACTGTACCAAGTCAGCCCTTCATGCAATTGCTTCTTTCATTACTGACTCTAATGAGATCCAGGGCCGCATCTGTAATACACTGCATTCGTTCAACAAGTCCTTCAAACTAAAGTGAGTCACTGGTCATTGTCGTATTTATGGCAATGTGCAGGCTGACTTACTTGCAAAATCGGCTGCAGAACTCGAGGAGACTTGGAACGTCCCTCGTAATTTACAGTCCAGTCTCTCCCTCGAAAATAAAATAAAATATGTCTTCTTTGGCAAGGTAGGTGGACCAGGCTTAATAATCCAACTTGTAAGCCATACCAGGGCGACTGGAATTCTGCCAAACGACCCAGTCGCTTGAAATAAGTGTTAGCGAGGCTGAGGATAAACTGTACACACCTCACCTATAAGTTGCCATATACTGACACCATCTCCACCACACTGTGACATCTGCAGTGCGGTGTTATCTATCGTTTATATCATCCTGCGCTATCGGTGATTTATTTCTGAACGTTTTTCAGTTACAAACTACTGAAGTGCAAAAGGCGTTCTCTTCACCCTTTCCTCCATCCTGGGTGATGGGGATGTATTTATGACTAGTAAATTGGTAGTTTTCTTTAGGGAGACCAGATTGATCAGAATGATGAGACTTTCTTTATTGTTTGGTTAGGATTTTTAATCACTGTATATTGGTATATATTGTATAAATTAAATAGCATTGACAGTTGACGTATTTGGAATAGTTCCTGCGTCTAACAGTTCTGCTTTTTACACTGATGTCCCCTATATTAAACCATGTGCCTCGCCTGACAATGCCCAGATGATAAATGAAAGTGTTCCATAGAGAAGTTTGGGGTATTTCTGGTTGGTAGTGTTCTGTCGGGCGAAGTGTCTCACTTTTTGTTTATATGTAAATGCTTTCTATCCTTTTTCGTAAGTTCTCTTAACTAGGGTCGACAGCTGACGTATAAGGAGTAGTTTCTGACTCCTCTGGTGGCTGAATCGGTAGGGAGGCGGCCTGTGGTCCTAATGGACCCAGGATCCAATCCCGGCTGGGGCAGGGAACAGTTTAAGGATGTGAATTTAATGAAAAGCAGATTTTCATGATCTACCAGATGACCCGCCGACAAGTCATATAAATACCCTCCGCTAATACCAATACACCAGTCCTGTATGAGACAGCCTTAGCATGTATTCAATATGGATGGTGGGTGTTAGCACCGAAATGGTGGCATGTGGAGATGTAGGAGGATTACTGGGCCTTGGGATAGGTAACTGCCCCCGAGAAATAGGCCATGAAGCCTTTGCCCAGAGTCGGACACACAAAAATAGAGAGAGAGAGGACGAGTTAGATTCAGCGAACTGGAATGAATTTTTATTTTTTTTATATTTTTTTTTTTTTATGTGAGGAAGAAGGAACCAAAGGCAATGAGCCCGCAATACTGTTCCCTCCAAGAGAAAAACAAAATATAAGAGAGAGCCAAATTCAAGATCCATTCATTTCGAGATGCCTGTACACACTGCGTTTGAAAGACCGGAGATCATAGCAAGCAGGAAATACAGACAAAGGGAGACAGTTCCAGAGTTGACCTGTTGCATAAATGAAGGACTGGGAGTAACGGTTGACTCTTGTATTAGAAAGTTGGACAGAAAAGGGGTGAGAGTTTGCTGCTAGACGGGTGCTACACGCCCGTCGTAGAAGTGGAGGAATGCATGCAGACAGTTCAGAGGAACAGTGACCATTGAAGCAGCGATAGAAAAGAGATAAAGATGCAACACTGCGGCTAAGAGACAGATGTTGAAAGGAGTCAGTAGGAGGGGGAGAGTAAACGAGACGAAAAGCCTTTGACTCCACCCCATTGAGAAGAGCCGTATGTGGGGAGCCCCCCCGTACATGAGAGTTGTACTCCACACAGGGGCGGATAAAACTCCTGTATAGAGTCAACAATTGTGCAAGGGTAAAGAAAGAGCAGAGTCGGCTTAGCACACCCAATCGTTTGGAAGCAGATTTTACAAGAGATATAATATGATCTTTCCAAGATAAGTCCCGAGTAAATGAAACCCCAAGCATGTTCAAGGATGATGCAGGATTAATCTGAATATTATTAAACATTAGTGTGTATACCTGTGGAAGATTTTGTCGGGTTGATAGGTGAAAAAACTGAGTCTTTGATGCATTAAAAACAACCAGATTATTTTTACCCCAGTCAGAGATACGAGCCAAGTCAGACATTAGGTGTTCCATAGCCTCATCCCTTGCCTGTTGAAGTAACTGCTGAGATGGACGTTGTGGGAATCGAATGGAAAGGTGAAGGGTGGAGTCATCAGCGTATGAGTGGATAGGGTTAGATGTACAGCTTAGAAGGTCATTGATGAATAAAAGAAAGAGAGTTGGTGATAGGACAGAGCCCTGAGGAACGCCACTGTTAATAGATCTAGGAGAAGAACGATAGCCGTCTACAACAGCGGCTATAGAACGACCAGAAAGGAAGCTAGAGATGAAGGCACAGATAGAAGGACAGAAACCGTAAGAGGGCAGTTTGGAAATTAAAGATTTATGCCAGATTCGATCGAAAGCCTTTGAGATGTCAAGTGCAATGGCAAAGCTTTCGCCAAAGTCCCGAAAGGAGGATGACCAGGAGTCTGAAAGGTAGGTGAGAAGAAGAATTGGATGTGGAAAGCTTGTGGAATGCATATAGGGATTGCTTAGTTAGGAATGCTACAGATGTGTGTGGTGTGGCAAGAGAATCAACAAAAAAGAAGGGTACAGCATGGTGGGATGAGGAAGTCAAGAGAGCTGTGAAGGAAAAGAGGAAGAAGTGGCTAAAGTGGTTACAGGATAGGGGTTGAGTGAAATAAGAACTGAGTATATTTAGAGCAAGAAGCACGTAAAGAGACCAGTGAACAGGAAAAAGAAGGAGGTAAATGATGATCTGGGAAGAAAAATGAATGTGACCTACTCTGAAAATAGGAAGTTATTCTGGAAAGACGTGCGGAACTGTAGAAGTGAAAGCGGAAAGAAATGTGATACTGTGACGGAAGCAGGTGGTAAGTTACTAACCCATGGAGACGAAGTAAGGACCAGATGGAAAGAATATTTTGAAAGCCTGATGAATGGGAATAGAGATAGCAGAGCGGCTGTAAACATGATTGATTTTGGGGGTGTGCAGAGAAGGAATGCAGTGCCAAGAGACGTGACACTCGCACAGGTGAAGAGCGCTGTGAAACGGCTGAAAATGGGAAAGCAGCTGGGGTTGATGTGGTGTATGCAGAGATGCTTAAATGTAGTGGACAGAGTGGAATGAAGTGCATGTTGGAGACATGTAAGAAGGCATGGATGAGTGAAACTATGCCTACATAGTGGAAAAAGGCTGTGATTGTACCCCTCTACAAAAATATAGGTGAGCGAAGTGAGTGCAAGAATTATCATGGCTTAAGTTTATTGAGTGTGGTAGGGAGGGTATATGGAAGAATTACTATAGAGAAAGTAAGAGAGATATCAGAAGTCCTAGTGACTGGTGAACAGGGTGGCTTTAGGAGTAGCAGAGGATGTGTGGATCAAGTATTTGCAGTGAGACAGATAGCAGAGAAGGCTTGTGAGAAGGACCATAAGGTATTTATGGCATTCATGGATCTGAAAAAAAGCATACAACAAAGTAGACAGAGAGAGATTGTGGAAATTTTTGAGCATGTGTGGTGTAGATGGCAAGCTGCTAGGTGCTGTCAAGAGTTTTTATCATGGTAGTGAAACTTGTGTAAGGGTTAATGGGCATCTAAATGAATGGTTCACGATTGGTGTGGGTGTGCGACAAGGTAGTGTAATGTCCCCATGGTTGTTCAATGTATACAGTATATGGATGGAGTGATGAGAGAAGTGAAAACACGAGTAATGGAGAGAGGGATGCCGTTGGTAATGAATGGTGATGGATGGAATATCTCAAATATGTTGTATGCTGATGATACAGTACTGCTTGCAAGTACCGGACAGGAACTTGGTAGACTAGTGAAGAGTTTTGCTGATATCTGTTTGCATCGTGCCTTGAGAGTAAATGTCGACAGGAGTAAAGTGATGGTTATTGAGAGAGACGGTGACTCCCAGTGTGATGTCACAGTGAATGAAAAGAGACTGGAATTGGTGTGAGAGTTCAAATACTTGGGTACAGTGATAGAAAAGAAAGGAAAATGTGCAGAAGAAGTTGAACGTAGAGTGACACAAGGAAGAAAAGTAGCTGGTGCAATGAAGGCTTGAGTGTTACAGCTGCACGAGGCTTACATGAGGGAGTGTTAGTGCCAACTCTAACATATGGATGTGAGACTGGTGTAGCATGAAAATGAAAAGTCATTAGTAAGAGCAGTGTAGATGGGACTGTTGAGGAATATATATGGAGTACAGAGGGTGGATAGGATACTAAATAGTGTGATTCGCGAAAGGTGTGGAGTGGGGAAGTCGGTGGACACCAGAATCGAAGAGAGTGTCCTGAGATTATATGGTCATGTGGAAAGAATGGATAACAAAAGAGTGGTGAAAAAGGTATACCTAAGAGAATTTGATGGAGGAAGGAGGTGAGGTAGGCCAAGGAGAAAGTGGAGAGATATGGTGGATGAGAGTTTGAGGATGAGAGGTTTGGAAGTCAGTGAGGCTAGGGAACTGACAAGAGATCGAGCTGGCTGGATGAATGTTGTGAGGAGAAGTGCATGATCAGGGATTTTGGCACCCCTTGTGAGCATGGCAGCATCCGGATTGACTCAATCGGATATGTTTGTGTGAAGCTGCAGAATGTGGTGAATGTTTTTTGGCATATCCAGTAGAGCCAGGATTCCAGGGGGTTGAATGATGAGTGAATGGAAGCGTGGCCTATTTGGATTAGGTAAGTTTGTGCTGTCTGGACATTGCTACTCCTCACCCTGCCCTTGGGTTGGAAAGGAGGTCCGGATAATGATGATGATATATATATATATATATATATATATATATATATATATATATATATATAAATTATGGCTTTGTGGAAATCGCCCACAATGAGGGGTATTTGGACAAAGATTACTAAAAGCTAAACACACAGCAGCAACTTACTCGTTGGGCACAAGACAGTCAGCTTGGAGACCAGGCGTGGAGGTAGCATAATATTAAATGCTCGTAGATTGGCTAGATAGAACCCCTCCCCCCTGACAATCAAAATGTGTGGAATCCCCTCACTCAGGTTCGCTGCCCAGAGCAGATCGTAGAAGGTGGAGAAAGTCGTAGCTAGAAGTTGGTATGACCAGGTGTGGGGGTCGAGTGTCAGGAGGTGACAGTAGATGGTCACATCTAGCCGATCTGTAGTTTTCATGGTAGGAGGGCGAGATAGGCTGCCCTTCTCTACCTGAGGAGGGGAGGACTCATCAACCCCCTCCACAGCCTAGGAGCCGGTCAACGCATCCTCAGCCTTGGAGGAGGAATCAGAATAGTCCCACCCCTCCTTGGTCACTGATGGCGGTTGGTGCACATCGGCAGCAATCTTGATTGTGGCCATGTCCAGAGCTGGGCCAGTGATCGATTGGGAAGTCGTCCTATTGAGGGAAACCTCGAACCGTATCCTCTTCTGTGTTGTGCGGTGGTCGGTAGGTTGCAGCTACTGGGCCCAATGTTCTCGGCGACGAGGGGCAGAACGTACATCGTGGGGGAAGCACTCAGGGATGACAAGATGAGGCAGCCCACTCTCCTAAAAGATCCTGGGGAGAACACGCAAAGCCCCCTTACCACCCCCACAAAAAGCCTCCACCATCGCAATGCACATTTCCGCAATGGTGCTTATCTCAAGAGGACTTCCATGACCCCTGGCCTGGCGTCCACGGGCTGCAAGTCATCACTGTGAATGGGCAGAATCCTGCATGCCAACACCTCCCGACACAGTAATGTCCCTAGCCTCAGGACCCTTAGGAGTCCCGAAAAGACTAAACTCCACCATCCTCAAGGGATCATTGGAGGTGCCATGGATTAGGATTAATGACGGCCTGGTGGTGCATGAAAACATCAACACCAGTATCCTGGCGCTTGAAGAAGCCGTTCCTCACCCCCCACATTACACCAAACCACAGTCCTCCTGATTCGTCAGGGCTACCAGCGACTGTGGTCTGCTGTTTGCCCCCCTCAACGGGTTGCAGGCCTTAGCAGGTGATGTAGCATTCATTGTAGCTCAATCTACTCTCTCTCTCTCTCGATCTCGATCTCATATATTTATGTCCCCAATATTAGTTTATGTGCTTCGACTGACAGTCAGCAGGTGGTGGTGCTTATGTGTAATGTAGCAAGGCAATACCTATTTCCAGTCCGTGGTATTCTCTTGGTAGAGGTACAGTACTCTCCTTATTAGTATTAATGTTTTAGGTACGCTTAGCTACTTGTAATTTTAGGCTAAGGTGTAGGGTAGCTATTGGTGTGGGAGGTTTATTAATTATAGGTTCATGAATTAGGAGTATTTTTCTCTCAAAATCATTGATTAAAAAAAACTATAAATATTAATTTAAAAATATGTGTTTATTTATCTGTATGAATGCGTGTGTGTGTATATATATATATATATATATATATATATATATATATATATATATATATATATATATATTGTTACGGAACAGAGAAAGATAATGTACACTTTAAGTGAGAATAGTAAAAAAAATCACTACTGTCCCGTAAAGTTCCAGGTTCAAAACAAAAGAATTAGGTAAAATTACAAGTTAAAGTTTAATGCTCAAACTAACAACAAAACATTCAGGACTCATAAGGATAATGTAATGGCAAACAACAGGTTAAATATACGGTTAACCGCAATAGCCTCTATTAACACGAAATTAGCAAGTGTAAATTTATCTAAGTCAGCCCTGATAAAATGAGAAAACCAGATAATACTCAGTGAATGCAAAATATATTATTACAGATACAAAATATTATTACCACTGGCTGACAATATGAATTACAAAAACTTTACTAGGCCTACGAATCAACACCTTATGCTATACAGTACAAGAACAAAATGTAATAACACTTATGCTCAAATTACACAGCTGCTAGATGGTTGGAGACTTCCTGAGCGCTCACAATAATAACTGTACAGGGGAGGACAGAGATGTGAGCAAAATGAGGAGTAGATCTAAGTGGCAATTAATGTAGAGACTGAGCTCATTATATAGGGGCCGGCAGAGCTTGATACAACTTGTAAGAAGGACGCGCAAATGAAGCCAGAGGGGACAAAGAGTTGACACTCCTGCTCTGAACAACAGAAAGAACGACTTACTCTACTATAAGGGAGGAGGGGGGGAGTGAGGTAGAACACGCTCGTGATCAAACATGCAGCATACTGTACGTTAGAATTACACAAAGGATGACGAAATCATAGGCTATGTAACACCTCCCCACAAAGAAAAAGAAATTTACAAAGGAAATTTCTTATTACTCTAAAACAATCTGTCTAAAGTCTAGATAAGCAATCTGCAATAACATTTTCTTTCCCCTTGACATGTTGTATATCTAATGAATACTCCTGAAGAAGTAGACTCCATCTTGTCAATCTCTGATTTTTATCTTTAAACTTACTAAGGAATTTCAGTGGGTTATGATCGGTATAAATAACTATGGGGTCAAAACCAGAACACAAATAAAATGAAAAATGCTGTAAACCCAAAATCAAAGCCAAAAGCTCTTTCTCAATAGTTGAGTAGTTCTTTTGAGGTGGAGTGAACTTCTTACTGTAATAAGATACAGGGTGTTCAATACCCTGATCATCCTCTTCCAGCAAAACAGCCCCAGCTCCTGTATCACTTGCGTCAACAGCCATCTTAAAAGGCTTAGCAAAATTTGGAGTAGCGAGCACTGGCTGACTTAATAGGATAGCTTTAAGTTTGCTGAAAGAGGATTCACAGCTATTGGTCCAGACAAATTTAACTCCCTTTTTCAGTATGTCTGTAAGTGGTGATACAAGAATTGAAAAGTTAAGAACAAATCTCCTGTAATAACCTACCATTCCCAAAAATCTTTGTAGCTCTTTCCTACTTTTAGGTCTGGGAAGATCACTTATAACCTGAACCTTAGCTCCTGGTGGTGCAACAAGTCCATCAACAATTACATACCCAAGGTACTGAACTTTAGCTTGACCAAACTCACACTTTGATAAATTAGCTACAAGATTAGCCTGAACCAAACGCTCAAGAAATTTACTGACATGGCATAGGTGATCTTTCCAGTTGTCACTGAAGATTAATACATCATCAATATAAACAACACACCCTGCCAAACCCTCTGTTACAACATTCATGAGCTTCTGAAATGTGGCTGGTGCATTCTTCATACCATATGGCATTACAGAACATGCAAAAGTCTTTCCTAGTGTTACAAAACATGAGATCTCCCTAGCACGTTCAGTCATAGGTACTTGCCAGTATCCCTTTAACAAATCAAACTTACTTATGTACCTAGCCTTTCCGATCTTGTCTGTGCAATCTTTCACGCGAGGGAGAGGGTAAGTGTCTGTTTTGGTTATCTGATTAACACATCTGTAGTCAATGCAAAGCCGCTGTGACCCACCTGGCTTAGGGACTCGAGTGATAGGAGAACTCGACTCGCTCTGACAGGGCTCAATCATGTTGTGGTCCAACAGGTAGCCAAGCTCCTTCTGGATGAGAGGAACTTTCACTGGGTTCACACGGTAAGGAGGCAGTTTAATTGGCTTTGCATCTCCGACATCGACATCATGCATCAACACAGTGGTTCTTCCTGGAGTGGCACGGAGCACTTGCGGGTACTCCTGCAGTAATGCCGAAAACTCCTGCCTTTCCTCGGGAGCTTGATGAGAAAGTTTAGTCTGGAGATCATTCATGATATCAGAATTCTTCCCCAAACTATCACTCAGGCTCATGCTGCATGGGAAACCTTCACTTGCAGACTCGGGTGGAACAGCTACAGTGCAGACTGGATTATTTTCGTCCCGCCTGTGATATAACTTTAGCATGTTGATGTGACAAAGTTGCTTGTTCTTTCTACAATCTGGTGTGGCGATGACATAGTTGACATCACTGAGTTTCTTCTCCACGAAATAAGGACCACTAAACTTGGCTTGAAGAGGTTGCCCATGCACCGGTAGCAGAATCAAAACCTGATCTCCTGACTGAAAGTGGCGTAACCTGGACTTCTTATCATACCAAGTCTTCATCTTCTCCTGAGCAGCTCCTAAATTCTCTCTCGCCAGCTGTAAAGCAGTGGACAGCCGTTCTTTGAACTTCATCACATACTCCAGCAGGTTGACATCATCTTCCTCCGACAGCCAGCATTCCTTGAGTAACTTAAGGGGTCCTCTTACTTCATGGCCAAACAGTAGTTCAAAAGGTGAGAAGCCCAGTGATTCATTTGGAGATTCTCTTGCAGCAAATACAACGAATGGAAGACCTTTATCCCAGTCTTTCTGATGTTCCAAACAGTATTTCTTGAGCATCGATTTGAGTGTTTGATGATATCTCTCCAACGCTCCTTTGGTCTGGGGATGGTAAGCTGAAGACGTGATCTGGGAGATGCCCAACTCTTTCAGAGACTGCTTGAAAACATTTGACATGAAATTACTTCCCCGGTCTGACTGTACCTCCTTGGGTAGACCAAACTTTGTGAAGAACCCTAGCATTTCCTTAACCACGTTCTTTGCTGAGATATTTCTAAGTGGAATGGCTTCAGGATAACGAGTAGCCATATCAATCAGGGTCAACACATAAGAAAATCCTGAAGAAGTCTTAGGAAGAGGGCCAACAATATCCACCAACACACGGGTGAATGGCGCCTCAAAAGGAGGAATGGGAACTAGAGGTGCAACCTTTTCGGTCTGATTACACTTCCCCACAACTTGACAGGTGTGACAAGACTTACAATACCAGGAAACATCCCTGAAGATACCTGGCCAGTAAAAGTGTTTCAAAATGCATGCCACAGTCTTCCTCACTCCAAGGTGTCCTGCCAAACTGGAATCATGAGCCACTCTATTGATATCATGCCTACAAACACGAGGGATGACAACTTGATGTACAACCTCCCATTCACAGTCGGCTGATGCTGTTGGGGGTCTCCACTTTCTCATAAGTACTCCTGACTTTATATAATAACAAGTAGAAGCACCGGCTGACTCTTCCTCACTGCAAGCAGAGTTAGCTAGACCTTTCAACTCAGGGTCAGCAACCTGCAATTCAACCAACTCTTGACGAGACAAATTATCAACACTACGGGGTACTGCCTCATCTGGTGAGTGGTCCAAGTTAGCAAGAAAAGTGTCAGCTAGGATAACATCATCATCATCATTATCCTCTAAGTCACCAGTAAATTTAGACTTAGCCCTAGTGACAGCACATGCAGAGAACACATCAGGGACATCACAATCCAGGGTCGCAGCCACTGGCTCACTAGACAACTGAGGCGCTGGACACACTTGACTTCGACCAATATCATTTCCAAGTAAGAAAGTTACACCTGACATTGGGAGTGTCTCAACCAACCCAACCATAACGGAACCATTAACAAAACCAGACTCTAAATTCACTCTGCACAGAGGGACAGAGAAGTAATTATTCATTACACCTTGTAAGATTACAGTTTCATCAGAGGAATTAACATTAGAGCCTAGAACACTGGTCAGCATAAGGGATTGGCAAGCACCTGTATCACGATATATTTTAACTGATTTCCTGTCATTACTGTCCAGAGGACTGACAAAACCATCTGACAGGAAATTAGCACATGAACTCTTGAGAGTGTCACCCACGTTACTGCTCAAAAGAGGAGCTTCATCATGAGAATTTAATTTACCCCTCAAAGCAGGTTCAGTTAACTCAGTTAAAGAATTCTGGGAACTCTCAAGGGTGGACACTAGACCAATTGACTGAATATTTAAAGACTCCTTTTTGTTCACATCACGCTGTCTCCTGAAACATTTCTCTGTAGTATGACCAAGCTTACCACAATAAGTACATTTACTTTTCTGAAACCTAGAGGTGAAGCTGGTATTTACTTCCTGAGAAACATCATCTTTATTCTCTTTCCTGTTACCTGTACTCTGAGTAGAGGCAACGTACTTACTCTCAGCTTTCCTTTTTTCTTTAGAATATCTCTTGTGAGTGAGAACATATTCATCAGCTAAAACTGCAGCATCAGACAAATTATCTATTCTTTTCTCATCAAGATATAGGCTTACATCATTATTAATACACCTTTTGAAGTCCTTCAGCAAAATCATCTGCTTAAATTTGTCAAAATCAGAATCCACATTCTTAGAATTTAACCACTGCTCTAACAGATCTTCTTTGATTTTTGCATACTCAACATGGGATTGCTTATCTTGCTTATAAGTTGTCCTAAATTTTACTCTATAGGCTTCAGGAACAAGCTCATAGGCCTTAAGAATCAAGCTCTTAACTACATCATAATTATCAGATTGATCCTGAGGCAAAGATGCATAAGTTACTTGAGCTTTACCGGTGAGAACAGTTTGAAGAAGTACTGGCCAATACTTTTTGGGCCGATTAAAACCTGTAGCTACCCTCTCAAACAACTGAAAATACTTTGTTAAATCAGATTCATTAAAAGGAGGGACAAGTTTAACATTTTTAGCCACATCAAAATCATCAGAGCTAGATGATCCAGTTCCACCTTGTTTCATGCGATACTTATGGTCTGCCTGAATCCTAGCAAGTTCAATTTGTGCCTGAGCCTGTACCTGTGCCTCCTGAATACGAGCATTTGCCTGAAATTCAGCCTCCTTAGCACGAGCCTCCTGTAGGGCTAGCTGTAACTTAGCTAATTCAATCTGCGTTTGCTCATTTGGAGGATTTACATTAAACAAACTTTCATTAATCATGTCAACAATTTGATCTTTAGAATGATGAGAGCAAACAGCAATTCCCAATTGTTGAGCAACAAGCTTAAGTTCATTCTTTGTTCTGTTTTCTACATCACACACTGTTTGCACATTTGACAAAAAATCTTTGGCTTCATCAAGCGTAGAAATAGTAGACATCATGAATAAGTAACAGTCACAAAATATCAAGCAATATCCTTATAATAATATCCTGAATATCCTGATAAGAGGTCGCCAAATTTATGTTACGGAACAGAGAAAGATAATGTACACTTTAAGTGAGAATACTTAAAAAATCACTACTGTCCCGTAAAGTTCCAGGTTCAAAACAAAAGAGTTAGGTAAAATTACAAGTTAAAGTTTAATGCTCAAACTAACAACAAAACATTCAGGACTCATAAGGATAATGTAATGGCAAAAAACAGGTTAAATATATGGTTAACCGCAATAGCCTCTATTAACACGAAATTAGCAAGAGTAAATTTACCTAAGTCAGCCCTGATAAAATGAGAAAACCAGATAATACTCAATGAATGCGAGATATATTATTACAGATACAAAATATTATTACCACTGGCTGACAATATGAATTACAAAAACTTTACTAGGCCTACAAATCAACACCTTATGCTATACAGTACAAGAACAAAATGTAATAACACTTATACTCAAATTACATAGCTGCTAGATGGTTGGAGACTTCCTGAGCACTCACAATAATAAGAACTGTACAGGGGAGGACAGAGATGTGAGCAAAATGAGGAGTAGATCTAAGTGGCAAGTAATGTAGAGACTGAGCTCATTATACAGGTGCCGGCAGAGCTTGATACAACTTGTAAGAAGGACGCGCAAATGAAGCCAGAGGGGACAAAGAGTTGACACTCCTGCTCTGAACAACAGAAAGAACGACTTTACTATAAGGGAGGAGGGGGAGAGTGAGGTAGAACACGCTCGTGATCAAACATGCAGCATACTGTACGTTAGAATTACACAAAGGATGATGAAATCATAGGCTATGTAACAATATATATATATATATATATATATATATATATATATATATATATATATATATATATATATATATATATAATTGCCTTAATGACCTGAGCCTCTGGCTTGAAGGTCGATAACCCCCCCCAAAAAAAAAGTGGGGGGGGAGAGGAGGGAGATCACTCCAGCCTGCTCGCACTCAGTTTATTAGAAGCATGGGGCACAAGAGGCACAAGTAGCTAAGTGATACATAGCTTTTTTTTTTTTTTTATGTGTCCGACTCTGGGCAAAGGCTTCATGGCCTGTTTCTCGGGGACAGTGGCCTATCCCAAGGCCCAGTAGTCCTACATCTCCACATGCCACCATTTCGGCGCTAACACCCACCATCTATATTGAATACATGCTAGGGCTGTCTCATACAGGACTGGTGTATTGGTATTAGTGGGGGTATTTTTACATGTCGGCGGGGCATCTGCCAGATCAGGAAAGTCTGCTTTTTATGAAATTCAAATCCTTAAACTGTTCCCTGCCCCAGCCGGGATTCGATCCTGGGTCCATTAGGACTGCAGGCCGCCTCTCTACCGATTCAGCCACCGCCTCAGCTTGAAAGAAGCTGAATTCATAAGGAGTATATGAACAGGTGCAGACGATACACAACCTGTAACGAACTTCACACCATCTTCCAAATATTGTCACCCATTCCTGTGCAACCATCATGTTTCACACTAACCGTAGCTGCTTGCGATTATCATCCTAGAAATATCATAATGTGTCTTGTTGATCCTTCTTCTGGCTTGTCTGGTGGAGTTTTGCAACGAAGAGAAATGAGGGATTAAGAGAGATAACATAAATATTGGACAACATATCTTCTCACGGTTCGGACAACTCTAGTATTGTATTCCAGCTAAAGCCAGACCATTTTATTCAGCCGAAGGTGAGTCATATGGGTGTTGGAGCAGTGCTGATGCCATTAACTCTCAAGGACGGGATAGCTCTGGTGTTTTACTTAACACCAGATCCTTTTATTCAGCTGTTAATAAATCAGACAACACTGAGAATATTATCACTATCACCACTAACCCTCTCATGGTCGGGACAACTTTAGTATTATCTTGCACGTAGCATCAGACGCTTTTACTGAGACTCAGAAGAACCTGAATGTTAAAACAAAGTCTATCACTCTTCTACTTTGCAGACTGTATGCTTGACACCGCCCAGACCTGCGAGGAAAACTGCATCTCATTCATTGAAGAATGTGCCACAACAATGCCTGAGGTGAGTGCCATGCAGAGTCACAGTTAAAAAACGATGAATGTTATTTTGCTTGGGGTAAGTGTTACGTATAGCCAGAGTTAAAAGACTGTGAAATAATAATTGTTTATGTCCGCGGTAAATGCCATGCAAAGCCAGAGATATGAGATTGTGAAGTTTAGCTTTCCTTGGTTGGACCCACCTCCGTCCGTTATTTCAGTGTGCCCTACTGTATGACATTACATCCCCAGATAAGGGAGGTCTTCCCTAAAAATTTACTTCGTAAGTGTGTCTTATGTGGGGTTTCAATATTGTCCCGTAAGTAATTTCTCCAATCTTGATGAGCAATCTTCAGCCTGGGATAGCTCCCATTCCCAATGGTGCCAAGGCAGCTAAGGAGGCCTAAACCACACCTTCTCCCTAAGGTAACCTGCTTTTCAAGATTTCAGTGGCTTTTTAGGTTAAGTTTGGAATGAATAATGATTCTCGGTGTGTCTGGGGGGACTTTGCCCCCCAATTAAAACAAGGTTAGGTTTAGCTTGTTTATGGAAGGTTAAGTTAAAATCGGGTGGGATTTTAATATACTTTGATCAACTTGGATTTTATTCCTTATCTAACTTCATGTGGGGGTAAGAGTCATTTGCAACAAGATTAAGTTTCATAATTAATGAAATCAAGTTAAAAAATCTTTATTTTAAAGATAAAAATTGAAAATACGAAAAATTCAACTAAAAGCAGCTTACCTTAGGGAGAAGGTGTAGTTTAGGCATCTTCAGCTGCCTTGACACCGTTGCGATTGGAAATATCACAGGCTTAAGGTCGTGTGTCTTGATCGGAGAAATTACTTACGGGGCGGTATAGAAACCCCCATAAAGACTCAACTGGGACGTAAATGCCGTAGAGAAAACCCACTTATTCAGGGATATAATGCCATAGAACACATTGAAATAACTGACGGATTGGGGTGCGACAAAGGAAAAATTTCCAGTTGTACAATGTTATTATGCCAGAAGTAAGTGTCACGCAGAACCAGAGTTATAAAACTATGAAATGTTATTATGCTAAACATTTTCAGCATCGTCCAAGCTATGAAAGTCAATGTAAGAGTATAGATTCAATAAGAAGGTTTGTAGGAGTAGTAAAGGATACCGTTAATATGCACTTATGAAATTGTTGCTTCAGAAAGATCATTGTCACCTTCACACACACACACACACACACACACACACACACACACACACACACACACACACCGCTCGCTGGTGCAGTGGTAACGTTCTCGCTTGCCAACTGGTGGACGGGAGTTCGCGCCTCGCTCAGGTTGCGAAAAGTTTCACCGACGAAGTGGGTGGTTACTGTCCCCCTTGAGCAAGGGGACGGGTGTGTGCGTGTGTGAAGGTCACAGCCTTGCCCTTAGATCGGACTATATGAGCTCTCAACTCCCTTCCAGGAGGGTAAAAGCTGACGATCACGACCATCAAGTGATCCTGACCGACCCGGTGAATTACAGTACACACACACACACACACACACACACACACACACACACACACTCCACACGCACACACACATCTTATCCTACTCAAGGTTAAAATCGCAAAACAATCGTTGAAATAATTAGGATTTTTTTTTTCCTAAATATGATACAGATCGCATTACAAAATCCACGTTATAAGTTAATAAACAGTATTTAGTGGAGTGCAGTTTAATTGATTAAAGTTCTTTCATTAATTATAAACACTGGAAGATATGTGACTGTGTACCATCACGAATCTATTTCACAGTAGTCACAAATCCAGAGTCGTCTAATTATAACTCTAACACAGTTTATGAGTATTTTAATCTTAGAAATACAGGGCCCGCTGTCGACACAAGGTGTTACCCAATGTGCCTCTGCCATGCCTTTGGTACGGACTCACCATACAACCTCCATTACAGGTTTCATTGTGGGTTTAAGTGAGGCTCAAGATAAACGAAGTTGACTCCATATGACCATGACCTTTGACCCCTTGATCCTGCTGGCTTAATCAGATCATCACCCCTTCATAGTGTATCAGTGAAAAAAGTTTCGTAGAAATCTGTCAAAGGATTCAGGATATATCTTGCCCACACCCATATGACCTTGATCTTTGATCACGTAATCTTGTTTACCTGTTCAGTTAATCGTCCCTTCATAATGCATCACTGATAAACGTTTGGTCAGAATCCATTAAGGGGTTCAGGAGATACTGCACCCAAACCCATATGACCTTGGCCTTTGATCCCTTAACCTTGCAGACCTACAGTAGTCATTTCATCATCCCTTCATAATGTATCACTGAGAAAAGTTTGGTCGAAATTCGTTAAGAGGTTCACGAGATATCGTGCTCACAATGATAAACTAAGTTAAATCCATATGACCTTGATCTTTGACCCTTTGACCTAGTTGACTTAATCAGTTCATTCTCTCCTCACACTGCATCAATGACAAAAGTTTGGTGGGAATCCGTCAAAGAGTTCTGAAGATATCACATCCAGAAAAGAGTTACAGACGATTTACACATGCATGCACCCATGCATGCATACACAGACAGACCAATCACGTAATGCCTCCTCCACCATAGTTGGGTAGAGGCATAATGAATTATAGTGTAAGATTATACGTGGGTAAATTTATGATCCTCTAGCACAGTCAAGAGAACTCAACAAATTTTTTGTGATTAATTTGGTGGCTTGTTGCATAAAAAGATACAGAAACAAGAAGCGGTGCAAAGGCACAGCAAACCCGTCCCTGTTAGGATATCTAGTCAATGATGTCACATATAAATTTGGAGTAAATCGGGTGAAAATTGACGATTTTATGCCCATTTGAAATTTTAGGCCCGACCAACCTGACACTGACCCCATACCGCTAACTTGGGGATGACCCCCATGAAGTATTGAGGCATGTTATGGGATGCAAATTTGAAAGATGCACCGTTAGGTTTTCGTTTCACGTTGATATGATAAAATAAAAGGAGTTATGGCGAAAAACGATTTTTACCCATCCCATTTTTTTCTTTTTACATTATCTGGCCCTACAACCTAGACCTTGGCTCTGTTAGGCCTAAAATTTAATCAAGTGATCAGGTCATAGCCCATCATCCCTGTAATTTAGTCAAAATCGCACTAGTAGTTTTTGTGTCAAGTTAACAGACAGACAGATAGAAAGACAGACGGATACACAGACACAAACAGACAAACCGAAAGAAAACTTCCCGTTCCTGAGCCCCTCCTGGATGGGACCTCTTATATATATATATATATATATATATATACACACACACACACACACACACACACACACGAGTGCTACCCACAAGTTCCAGTAATTTGAACAGGGGGAGCCAACCATTTGCAGTTTTGCCTTTTGCCGCTAAGAGGAGTCAGCAGCACCCCTCATGCATCAGTGTGCCCCGGCTGTGTCTGTGAGCGAACTTGTTGTTGAGCTATGCTTACTATTGTAATGTAGTGTGTAGGTGGTTTGGCGGTTTTGCAATGGCACAGCAATGTCGAGTCAATGTTGATTGTTTTCTTCGATATCCAAAGGAATGTTCACAGGGAATTCGTCCCACCCGGTCAATCTGTCAGCGAAAAGTTTAACTGTGAAGTTTTGCAGCATCTGAGGGAGAACATCCGCCGCAATCGCCCAGAACAGTAGAAGAACATGGACTGGCTCCTGCTTCACAACAATGCCCCTGCCCACACATCAATTGTTGTCTGGCAGTTCCTGGCTGCCACTAACGTGGTAGTCATTCCCCACCCATCCTATTGGCCTGCCCTGCCCCCTGCATCTTTTTCCTGTTTCCTAAGCTGAAATTACGACTGAATGGTCGTTGACTTGACTCGATTGAGGAGATCCAGACAGAATTGCAGGAGGTGCTCAAGACCATCACGCCTGAAGCCTTCCAGGGACGCATGGACTCATGGAAAAAATGCTGGGACCACTGAATACATGCCCAAGGGGACTGCTTTGCAGGCGACAGTGAGAACTAGGAGGTAAGGTAAAACATTTTCCTACAATATTCAAATTACTGGAACTTTTGGGTAGCACCCCGTACTTATATATATATATAGTAGTCCCTCAATTATCCAATGTAAGGGTGCCAAAGGCATATCCGAGTAGTGGCAATGTCCAGATAATGAACAATACGGCATCTCCCCTACTATACCCAGACCCTACCAATATCCAACCTCCAACCTCCAACCTATACCTAACCCATTAGTACTGTACCTCTATTTACTTTGGCAGTGTTTTCCGGTCATTCAGGTATATTTAGACATCGAAACACACATATGAATATCGAAAGTAATTTTTTAGACCAGAAAAACCATTTTTTTTTTTAATGAAAACCAAAAAACATTCTACCTATTGTTACGGAACAGAGAAAGATAACGTACACTTTCAGTGAGAATGCTAAAAATCACTACTGTCCCGTAAAGTTCCAGGTTCAAAACAAAAGAGTTAGGTAAAATTACAAGTTAAAGTTTAATGCTTAAACTAACAACAAAACATTCAGAACTCATAAGGATAATGTAATGGCAAAAAACAGGTTAAATATATGGTTAACTGCAATAGCCTCTATTAACACGAAATTAGCAAGAGTAAATTTATCTAAGTCAGCCCTGATAAAATGAGATACCAGATAATACTCAGTGAATGCCAGATAAATAATTACAGATACAAACTATTATCAAAAATGACTGACAGAAAGAACCCTACATGAATTACAAAAACTTCACTAGGCCTACAAATTAAACTTATGCTATACAGTACAAGAAAAAATGCAATAACAGTTATACTCAAATTACACACAGCTGCTAGATGGTTGGAGACTTCTTGAGCACTCACAATAATAATATCTGTACAGGGGAGGACAGAGATGTGAACAAAATGAGGAGCAGATCTAAGTGGCAATGATGCAGAGACTGAGCTCATTATATAGGAGCCGGCAGAGCCTGACACAACTTGTAAGAGGGACGCGCAAATGAAGCCATGGGGACAGAGAGCTGAAAATCCCGCAAAGTATAACAGAGATGTCGACTTACTCTACTATAACGGTAGAAGGGGGGAACTGAGGCAGAACACTCTCGTGATCAAACATGCAGCATACTGTGCGTTAAAATTACACAAAGGATGATGAAATCATAGGCTATGTAACACCTCCCCACAAAGAAAAAAGAAATTTACAAAGGAAATTTCTTATTACTCTAAAACAATCTGTACATGGCATTACAGAACATGCAAATGTCTTTCCTAATGTTACAGAACATGAGATCTCCCTAGCACATTCAGTCATAGGTACTTGCCAGTATCCCTTTAACAAATCAAACTTACTTATGTACCTAGCCTTTCCGATCTTGTCTATGCAATCTTCCACACGAGGGAGAGGGTAAGTGTCTGTTTTAGTTATCTGATTAACACGTCTGTAGTCGATGCAAAGCCGCTGTGACCCACCTGGCTTAGGGACTAGAGTGACAGGAGAACTCCACTCGCTCTGACAGGGCTCAATCATCTTGTGGTCCAACAGGTAGCCAAGCTCCTTCTGGATGAGAGGAACTTTCACTGGGTTCACACGGTAAGGAAGCAATTTAATTGGCTTTGCGTCTCCAACATCGACATCATGCATCAACACAGTGGTTCTTCCTGGAGTGGCACGGAACACTTGCAGGTACTCCTGCAGTAATGCCGAAAACTCCTGCCTTTCCTTGGGAGGTAGATGAGAAAGCTTAGTCTGGAGATCATTCATGATATCAGGATTCTTCCCCAAACTATCACTCAGGCTCATACTGCATGGGAGAGCTTCACTTGCAGACTCGGGTGGAGCAGCTACAGTGCAGACTGGATTATTTTCGTCCCGCCTGTGATATAACTTTAGCATGTTGATGTGACATAGTTGCTTGCTCTTTCTACGATCTGGTGTGGCGATGACATAGCTGACATCACTGAGTTTCTTCTCCACGAAATAAGGGCCACTAAACTTGGCTTGAAGAGGTTGCCCATGAACTGGTAGCAGAATCAAAACCTGATCTCCTGGCTGAAAGTGGCGTAACCTGGACTTCTTATCATACCAAGTCTTCATCTTCTCCTGAGCAGCTCCTAAATTCTCTCTCGCCAGCTGTAAAGCAGTGGACAGCCGTTCTTTGAACTTCATCACATACTCCAGCAGGTTGACGTCATCTTCCTCCGACAGCCAGCATTCCTTGAGTAACTTAAGGGGTCCTCTTACTTCATGGCCAAACAGTAGTTCAAAAGGTGAGAAGCCCAGTGATTCATTTGGAGATTCTCTTGCAGCAAACACAACGAATGGAAGACCTTTATCCCAGTCTTTCTGATGTTCCAAACAGTATTTCTTGAGCATCGATTTGAGTGTTTGATGATATCTCTCCAACGCTCCTTGGGTCTGGGGATGGTAAGCTGAAGACGTGATGTGGGTGATGCCCAACTCTTTCAGAGACTGCTTGAAAACGTTTGACATGAAATTACTCCCCCGGTCTGACTGTACCTCCTTAGGCAGACCAAACTTTGTGAAGAACCCCAGCATTTCCTTAACCACGTTCTTTGCTGAGATGTTTCTAAGTGGAATGGCTTCAGGATAACGAGTAGCCATGTCAATCATGGTCAACACATAAGAAAATCCTGAAGAAGTCTTAGGAAGAGGGCCCACAATATCCACCAACACACGGGTGAAAGGTGCCTCAAAAGGAGGAATGGGAACTAGAGGTGCAACCTTTTCGGTCTGATTACACTTCCCCCCAACTTGACAGGTGTGACAAGACTTACAATACCCTGAAGATACCTGGCCAGTAGAAGTGTTTCAAAATGCGTGCCACAGTCTTCCTCGCTCCAAGGTGTCCTGCCAAACTGGTATCATGAGCCACTCGAATGATATCCTGCCTACAAACACGAGGTATGACAACTTGATGTACAACCTCCCATTCACAGTCGGCTGATGCTGTTGGGGGTCTCCACTTCCTCATAAGTACTCCTGACTTTACATAATAACAAGTAGAAGCACCGGCTGACTCTTCTTCACTGTAAGCAGAGTTAGCTAGACCTTTCAACTCAGGGTCAGCAACCTGCAACTCAACCAACTCTTGACGAGACAAATTATCAACACTACGGGGTACTGCCTCATCTGGTGAGTGGTCCAAATTAGCAAGAAAAGTGTCAGCTAGGATAACATCATCATCATCATTATCCTCTAAATCACCAGTAACTTTAGACTTAGCCCTAGTGACAGCACATGCAGGGAACACATCAGGGACATCACAATCCTGGGACGCAGCCACTGGCTCACTAGACAACTGAGGAGCTGGACACACTTGACTTCCACCAATATCATTTCCAAGTAAGAAAGTTACGCCTGACATTGGGAGTGTCTCAACCAACCCAACCATAACAGAACCATTAACAAAACCAGACTCTAAATTCACTCTGCACAGAGGAACAGAGAAGTAATTATTCCCTACACCTTGTAAGATTACAGTTTCATCAGAGGAATTAAAATTAGAGCCTAGAACACTGGTCAGCATAAGGGATTGGCAAGCACCTGTATCACGATATATTTTAACTGATTTCCTGTCATTGCTGTCCAGAGGACTGACAAAACCATCAGACAGGAAATTAGCACATGAACTCTTGAGAGTGTCACCCACGTTACTGCTCAAAAGAGGAGCTCCATCATGAGAATTTCAGTTACCCCTCAAAGCAGGTTCAGTTAACTCAGTTAAAGAATTCTGGGAACTCTCAAGAGTGGACACTAGACCAATTGACTGAATATTTAAAGACTCCTTTTTGTTCACATCACGCTGTCTCCTGAAACATCTCTCCGTAGTATGACCAAGCTTACTACAATAAGTACATTTACTTTTCTGAAATCTAGAGGTGAAGCTGGTATTTACTTCCTGAGAAACATCATCCTTATTCTCTTTCCTGTTACCTGTACTCTGAGTAGAGGCAACGTACTTACTCTCAGCTTTCCCTTTTTCTCTAGAATATCTCTTGTGAGTGAGAACATACTCATCAGCTAAAACTGCAGCATCAGACAAATTATCTATTCTTTTCTCATCAAGATATAGGCTTATATCTTTACTAATACACCTTTTGAAATCCTCCAGCAAAATCATCTGCTTAAATTTACCAAAATCAGAATCCACATTCTTAGAATTTAACCACTGCTCCAACAGATCTTCTTTGATTTTTGCATACTCAACATGGGATTGCTTATCTTGCTTGTAAGTTGTCCTAAATTTTACTCTATAAGCTTCAGGAACAAGCTCATAGGCCTTAAGAATCAAGCTCTTTACTACATCATAATTATCAGACTGATCCTGAGGCAAAGATGCATAATTTACTTGAGCTTTACCGGTGAGAACAGTTTGAAGGAGTACTGGCCAATACTCCTTAGGCCAATTAAAACCTGTAGCTACCCTCTCAAACAACTGAAAATACTTTGTTAAATCAGATTCATTAAAAGGAGGGACAAGTTTAACATTTTTAGCCACATCAAAATCATCAGAGCTAGATGATCCAGTTCCACATTGTTTCATGCGATACTCATGGTCTGCCTGAATCCTAGCAAGTTCAACTTGTGCGTGAAACTCAGCCTCCTTAGCACGGGCCTCCTGCAGGGCTAGCTGTAACTTAGCTAATTCAATCTGCGTTTGCTCATTTGGAGGAGTTACATTAAACAAGCTTTCATTAATCATGTCAACAATTTGATCTTTAGAATGATGAGAGCGAACAACAATTCCCAATTGTTGAGCAACAAGCTTAAGTTCATTCTTTGTTCTGTTTTCTATATCACACACTGTTTGCACATTTGACAAAAAATCTTTGGCTTCATCAAGTGTAGAAATAGTAGCCATCATGAATATATCACAGTCACAAAATATCAAACAATATCCTTATGATAATATCCTGAATATCCTGATATGAGGTCGCCAAATTTATGTTACGGAACAGAGAAAGATAACGTACACTTTCAGTGAGAATGCTAAAAATCACTACTGTCCCGTAAAGTTCCAGGTTCAAAACAAAAGAGTTAGGTAAAATTACAAGTTAAAGTTTAATGCTTAAACTAACAACAAAACATTCAGAACTCATAAGGATAATGTAATGGCAAAAAACAGGTTAAATATATGGTTAACTGCAATAGCCTCTATTAACACAGAAATTAGCAAGAGTAAATTTATCTAAGTCAGCCCTGATAAAATGAGATACCAGATAATACTCAGTGAATGCCAGATAAATAATTACAGATACAAACTATTATCAAAAATGACTGACAGAAAGAACCCTACATGAATTACAAAAACTTCACTAGGCCTACAAATTAAACTTATGCTATACAGTACAAGAAAAAATGCAATAACAGTTATACTCAAATTACACACAGCTGCTAGATGGTTGGAGACTTCTTGAGCACTCACAATAATAATATCTGTACAGGGGAGGACAGAGATGTGAACAAAATGAGGAGCAGATTTAAGTGGCAATGATGCAGAGACTGAGCTCATTATATAGGAGCCGGCAGAGCCTGACACAACTTGTAAGAGGGACGCGCAAATGAAGCCATGGGGACAGAGAGCTGAAAATCCCGCAAAGTATAACAGAGATGTCGACTTACTCTACTATAACGGTAGAAGGGGGGAACTGAGGCAGAACACTCTCGTGATCAAACATGCAGCATACTGTGCGTTAAAATTACACAAAGGATGATGAAATCATAGGCTATGTAACACTATAAACTCCTGTATATACAGTACCCTTCCTAATTTTGGCAGTGTTTTCCGGTCACTCTGCCATATTGTTTTAATAGCCCCGTGCTCCTCACTCAGGTTTATTCCAAAGATCTGAGGTGACGTATAATGGAGGTTTATTCCAGAGAGAACTTCTATATCTGTGCTCTGTTAGAAGTCTAGCCCCATACTGACTCACAGCGAGCAGCCGGCGTAGGAACCGTAGCTTAAGTCAGCAGTTTAGAGCAGTGTGCTGATTTCATCAATGGTACTGGTCACATATACATATATACATAGGTTTTAGGTGTACATAGTATGGGTACAACATAGTATGGGTACAATACTCCCCCCGTAAAAATGGAATTGGTGTCTCCTGACACAATGAAGGTAGGAATGCAGTGGAAATTCAATAATTGTGAAAAAAAAAAAAAAAAGTGTGGGGGTGTTTAGTAGGTATGTAAGTAAATGGGTTAATTATTATTGGTTGATAAAAACAATCCATAGGAATTGTAGCAAGGCGCAGGAATATAGTATATACAATACATGGCCATGTGAAAGAAGAAGAAGAAAAAAATTTAAATACATAGGAATAATATAACAAATGGGGGAGGCGGTGGCTCAATCGCTAGAGAGGTGGCCTGCAGTCCTAACGGACCCAGGTTCGAATCCCGGCTGGGGCAGGGAACAGTTTAAGGATTTGAATTTCATTAAATCAGGCTTTACTGATCTACCAGAAGACCCGCCGACATGTCGTAAAAATACCCCAGCTAATACCAATACACCAGTCCTGTATGAGACAGCCCTAGCATGTATTCAATATGGACGTGGGGTGTTAGCGCCGAAGAGGTGACATGTAGAGGTGTATGGTATGTAGGAGGACTGCTGGGCCTTGATAGCAGGCTGTGAAGCCTATGCCCAGAGTCGGACACAAAAAAAAAAAAAAAAAAGACATATGATGTAAATGCACAGTACGTAGGTACAATAATAAAAGAATAGACTGAAGGGTAATATATCATTTGTGGAGCACATATGTGTAGAGGTTACTATATTTATAAGAATCCCATCCGACTATATGATGCACATTACTATTGTCTTTGTCGTATGAATCCATGTTTGGTTCAGTAATTTCACACTAGATTGATTGTTCCACAAATATTCTATATAGTTATGCTACTAGTAGAAAATATGGATAGTATTTTGGCTGCCACTACATTTTTCTGTTACTCATGAACTGTTCGTTTTCTATTTGGTTACACCTTTTCAATATAATGTAAGGCGTTTCTGTTCAAATTTCTTACATATTATATTTATTTTCTGATTTTCTTGTAATTGGATGCTTCTGCACTTTTAGTTACCATGGATGGAGATTAAACACTGCCTTTTTCTACAGCCCGGGGAGGCTGTACAACTCCTGTTGCGATTCTGATTTCTTGAAGGCGGCGTTCCATTTTCCGTACACAACAGTGCATTGCACAGATCATAAAAATGAAACCTATCAAAGAGATGGCCACTGGGGGAAACACAATTGTTGGATGTACCCATGAACGGCTGAAGGCCATAGAAAACTGGTCCATAATGAAGTCACTTTCATTTAGGAAGGTTAGCATGCGCAAGTTTGCAGAGGTGATAGAGATATTATCAAATGGTAGAGTGAAAGTCATGTTGAGTAGTTGAAAGATGTCATAGGTGTGACTGCAGACAGCTTGGTGGTAACGAGTGGCATAAGTGATTACAGATTCAGATTTGACAGTACAAGAGTCAGGTGTCTTATAGAGACCATTAGCAAGCAATGAAAGAATAGAAGAACCAGGAAACATGATGGTAACAGAGACAGGAACCGTGAAAAAGAAGTACTGGACGTGGTTGAGATGAGCATGATGGACTGGAAGTTCTGGAGCCGGTGCAAAGGAACAGGCAGAGTGTACAGAATGGTTGAGAACTAAGGCAGACTCGCAGAGCGCGGCGCTACAAGGGAAAATAGTTAGAAGGTAAGCTGCACAAAGGCGTGACGTAGGGGTAAGGAAAGAACATTTGGTGAGATCTGTTGAGGAGATAAAGGCAATGGAAAGGTGATCATGGGATAGGAGGAAATATTCCGAGAGAACAGTGGCTTGTACTAGGGAGTTATTAATCCTGAAAGGAAAGGGAATAAGTTGGAAGAGGTTAAAGGTGATGGCAGAGCGAAGAGGAACATGAACCATGACATAGTTTGGAAGAAGGGTTGCCTCAAGAACTGGATAGTAGAATTCTATAGAGGAAAAAGAAAGTAGTGTAGACAAGTCGAAGGTAGAGTGAGCCCATTTCAATACAGAGCGAAGAGCAGAAATAGGTACTAAGTCCACAGTGACACGTCCATCAACAGCATAAACTAGAATACGAACCAAGGTTGAAACTTGAGAGAGGAGAGAGTCAGTAGAGAGTTGGAGATTGCCCAGGTGAAGTTTTAGATAGACGAGCTGAGAAACAATATTAATCCTAGAAATCTGTTGTCTGAGAATGTCTGTGAAGTTGTTCAGAGTGTAAGTGACTTCACTGAGGTGGGCTGTAATTTTTTGCAACGTAGTGTGTTGGACTTTAATGACTCTACTCTGAGATTCTAGGGCCTTGGCCAAGTGAGCTAGGTCGGATTTGAAGTCTGAAAGGTCACGAGCTGTAGCTACGCCAAATAAGCCACTAAGAATTTCACCTCCCAAGTCAAAGAGACCTCGTTTTACGCGTGAACGACCTACTGGTGTCTGACTGGAGAACGTGTTATTTAGTTGAGAGAACCTATCATAGATGTAAGTCAATTGCCAAGAAAGTGGGAGATACAATGGGTACCAAGGTTGATTAGGATTGTGTTTCCCCACGATGGTTGACAGTTGGGCCCTGATCTTGTCCAATTGGCGTGCGAAGTGCGGAAGGGCTATGGCTACGTCGGCCAGTGGCTCTAAATCATAGCGCAAAGAGACTACGTTCTCGTTCACCATTACATCGCCTCCTGAGCCGACTAGACTTCTAACAGAGCACAGATATAGAAGTTCTAGCCCCATATTGACTCACAGCGAGCAACGGGCATGGGAACCTTAGCTTAAGTCAGCAGTTTAGAGAAGTGTGCTGATTTCATCAATGGTACTGGTCACATATACATATATACATAGGTTTTAGGTGTACATAGTATGGGTACAACATAGTATGGGTACACATTAAAACATCCATAGGAAAATCGAAAATAATTTCAAACACCAAGAAAACCATGAAAAAAAAAAAACTAAAAAAATACACTATCTATCTATCTATCTATAGCCCGACGCCCTAATCCCGCAAAGGGTGGCCGCAGACAAAACGCCTCCAAGTCACTCTGTCACCCACCATTTGACTCCCCTCCCCCCAACTCACCCCCTCTCCCTCATATACCTCTCAACTCCATCCCTCCACCTCATCCTCGGTCTACCCCTCCCTCTCCCCCCCTCCACCTCACCTACATACACCCTCTTAGTCAGTGTTTCATTCTCCATCCTCTCCACATGTCCAAACCACCTCAGTGTATTTCTCCTAATCTTTTCAACCACATCCACATCTACCCCACAACGTTCCTTCACTTCTTCATTCGTCAACCTGTCCCTCCATGTCACTCCACATGCTCCTCTCAAGTAACTCATTTCCACTGCTCTCACTCTTGACTTGTTCCCCTCTTGCAAGGTCCACGCCTCGCTTCCATACGTCAGGGTAGGGATCACAATACCATCATGCAGTGACTTCTTAACTTCCATACTCACCTCCCTATTTCTCATCACTGCTTTCAGTGTGCCAACAACCTTCCTTCCCTGCTGTACCCTTTCACGTACTTCATCCCCCAAAGTTCCATCCTTACTCATCACACTACCCAAGTACTTGAATGCACTCACATTCTCCATATCCTCACCATCCAACCTCACTGCACACTCTGTGACTTCATTCCTCTCAAACACCATAACTTTACTTTTGTTTACATTAACTTTCAGCTTCCTCCTCCTACACACTGTCCCAAATTCATTCACCAAACCTTGCAACTCCCATTCATCTTCACTCAACAATACTGTATCATCAGCAAACAGCAACACCGGAAGCTTCCAAATCTCACCCTCATTCATTAGGGCCACCCCCACATCCACTGCCCTACCTTGTACCTCCTTTACGACCCCATCCATATATATATTAAATACACACTATCTATATACTAGTGTACTTGCAGTACCCCTCCTAATATTGACACTGTTTGCAGGTCAATCTGCCATATTTTGACATCAGAACACCCATGGGAATATCCAAAATAATTTTAAACACCAAGAAAACAACGAAAAAACTAAAGTTCGCGGCCACAAAAAAAAAAAATCGATTCGGGTACGTATCATCCAGTGCATGACAAACTTCTTAACCTGCACATCTCCAGCAGGTGTACAGTTGTCCCATGTGGTCAATTGGCTAACTTTCATGTTTAGCAAGAGTAAAAAAACTCCTCCTCCTCCTCTACCTGTTGGACCTAAGTGATGCATGGCGACATGCCATGTGGTGATGTTGGCCTACCCATCTCAGAACCTTTCATCAAACGGAGACTCAGCGGCTGTCAATGCGTTGGGTTGCGGGTCCGATGGTGATGTCAGGAAATGAGGTGGTTGTGGTGAGAATGGGCTGGCACTTGTGGGGGTGGCAGGTTTGAAGAAAATTGATCCTGGTCTGATGATAGGACCAACGATTCTGCAGAAGGATGGCAACGTCCCTGACTGCTCACAGCTTCATTGCCAGGTTCAGTGGCGCCAACTCCCTGTCACAGTGAGGGTGCTTGATGTACTTCAGCACTCTTGGTCCACTAGTTGAATCAGAGCAGTTGTATTAGGTGGCAGAGGTATGTACAGTTGCCAAACTTTCCACCTGGCCACCTAGCCGTGAGAGGTGGATAACGGGTGCTGGCAACAGTGTATGTGTTTGCTCATGTGTACATGGTCGACGAAAGTTCGAATCATCAACTCTTTGTCTGCAGTGAACCTCCGTCAGAGTCACAGTTCACCCCATAGATGGCTGGGTATGGAGTTGGGTGGGGAGAAAAATGTCTCAGGAATAAGGCGGCTCTCTCATCGGCTCAGCCAGTTGCATGAGACTGGTCGCACGGAAAATTGTGTGTCGCATGTCGCGCTGACCAAGGCCAAATGAATATTTCTATATTAATTTTATAAGGTAATATATATATATATATATATATATATATATATATACTATTATACATAATACAATAATATATATCATACTGCGCTTATTTGGTCTTGGTCCATGCAATCTTTGGCATGCAACAATTCAATGAGACGCTTTGCTGTAACTGGTCGAGCCAGTGGGAGAGCTGCTTAAAGGGGGAGCTTGGCATAGTGAAGGCCAGGGCAGGCACCGGAGGGTGGGGGTGGGGGCGTTACGTTTTTCATACTGTCAGTGATAATAATTGCCGAACTAGATTTTGAGATCCGTTAGCATTCTGCTAAATATTTGCATTCTTAACAGTACTTAACATTATAATTTCTATGTTATTTTTACACAAACCATAACATGTTAATGCACTATATACTGGAATCGCTCCAAGCCTTTCTCTCTCTTACTCTCTCCTTATATCAGTAATTCCACATAACAGGGATATCATTTAATACCATTATCAATATAGGTTTAAGAGGAATGCATTTACCTAACATGTACGTCCAGTTACAAGTAAGATTACCTGCCATATTCACATCATGAATGACACTGACCAATAAACATTAGGATGATGTTCAGACACTGTTAACGGTTGCTTAACCCCTTAACCGCGGGGCGTCACTTTCATGATGCTTGGGAGCAAGGGATCATACCGCGGGGCATCACTTTTGCGATTCTGTGTTATTTTGAATTCGCCCGGGCTTTCAAGTGGTGGCTTGTATCATCTATCAGTACTGACAATGTCCAACACTAGTCAGCACTCCTAATCTCATCTGTACTCCCATCCATTGTTGACAATTTAGCCATTTCTCCCCGTTCTTGACTCCCCTCCCTACCTCTCCTCCATTACCCTCTCATCTTGCCTGCCCGGCCATGCTACACTAAGTAAATCTTCCCTGGAATTTTCCACTGATTTCATCCATTGAAATAAGGCCTATGCCCTATTCTTATACCAAATAATATATACCAAAAAGAAATAAAGTAAGTGAGAGTGCCATACACCTGGAATTGGCTTATTATCACCTGACAACACCTCACGTGCACTCGTTCGCTGATTTTTGGTTTATTTCCCCTTGAAATATGCAGTATATTCTATTCTTGTAATAAAAATATATATAACAAAGGAAGGGAGAAGCCTAAGTGATATTTACATTCACCTGGAACTACCTAATTATTGCAGGCCACCACACTGTATTCCACACCAAGTAAATCTTCCCTGGAATTTTCCACTGATTTCATCCATTGAAATAAGCCCTATGCCCTATTCTTATACCAAATAATATATACAAGAAAGAAATAAGGTAAGTGAGAGTGCCATACACCTGGAATTGGCTAATTATCACCTGACAACACCTCATGTGCACTCGCTCACTAATTTTTGCTGTTTATTTCCCCTTGAAATATGCCGTATAATCTATTCTCGTAATAAAAATATATATAAGGAGGGAAGGGAGAAGCCTAAGTGATATTTACATTCACCTGGAACTACATAATTTATAATGTATTGTCTAGATTTCCTGTCAATCATTTCACAGCTATATATTAGCAGCTCTCAAGAGGCTGACGTTGGCAGTAATGCATTCTCCCTAGGCAGGCCACCCCGGCCCACCACTATCAGTTAACTGTCATCTTTCAAGATGAAAGTACATCGGATTCGCTCCTGCTAACTTCCGCTGCTTTTTAGCCCGATGCAAAGGGCCCTGTGACCTTTACCCCCTACTAAACCTTATGTGGAAAGAGGTAAAGGGCTGACAATTGATAGAGAGTGACTACGATCTTTCTGGTGACTAAAACAGTGCAAGTGAACTTGTAAATAATGTGTAAACAGCAAGTGAAAGCAATGAACGTAAATATAAGTGAACAGTGGAAAATAGTTTTATAAGTTACTTCATGTGACAGTGCATAAAACAGTGTAAATTAAATAGAAATGTAAATAATGTAAATACTATAGAGAACATAAATAGAAATGTAAATGAGTAGTATTATAAGAATATGAGTATATATATATACTAGGAGTAATGAAAGTGAAAGTTTCAATCTAGCATGTATGAATACTGAGTTATGAGAGTGAAGGTGAAAGTGACATTCACTCTCAATGCTAGTATACAGGACGAGAAAGTGAATGCTACGTATTTTACTGAAAGAGAAATTGAATGCTTACAGTGACAATAAACTACTGTTACTGAAGGACACTTATGGATAAAGACTGTAGATATATATAAGTGTTATATAGTAATAGAAATATAAACTGTGAGTGTTTTTTTGAATAATAAATGACAAAACACCAGCGGCGAACGATCGGAAGTGGGAAAGTCATATGCCCTCGTAATTTTCATTGCTTTCACAGTGGTTTTTTTTTTTTTGGAGTTTGGATTCCAAACTATTTGGGAATCATAGAATAGTGTTTCTAGTGATAATATCTGGCTGTGGTAATCATATTACGGGTTGTCGGGAAGTGTAAAGTGGAGACTTCGTTACCCAACTTCAGAGGTCTCCACAAGTCCTATGGTACTCAACGAAGGCTCAACAAACACCCCAGGAGAAAGCTGAAGGTATGTGCCATAAGCACATATAATTTAAGTTTCTAGGACTAATAACTGATTTTTGGCAAATATTTTTAGAGAGTCTGTCGGATCGCGAATATGCCCATGGGAGCCGCAAGAAAAAGCAAAACAAGCCCGCGGTTAAGGGGTTAAATCCTTGCTGGCAGTACTTCAAGTGTTTTTATGTGTTCTATCGTGCAACACAAAGAGGTAGGAGGCTAAAATACTGTCATCTCAACAGGCAAAGAGTTTATGCATAGTGTTGTGGAATGTACAGTAGCTATTATATCAGGTATGATAATGACTTACCGTATCATATTTCATATGACTATGGTCATTAAAGTACTCCATTATAGTTCATTCATCTAACAAATGACTAAATTACACATTACAATGAAAACTGATTGTGAGCGGTGCCGCTTATGTGTGAGGTCACACATTTACATGCTCATTGATTCTTCACCGAGCAACATTATCTCACATTACAGCAAGATGAAGACACCACCTCTCCATCACAGTATGCTAAAGCTTTCAGTCATATTAAGCACATTTGCTGTTCATTCATGAATTGTTGGGATATTTATATCAGATTTATATCCCCATTGCCTGTGATATTACTTATGTGATTGGTAAATGCAACATAACGAACATGAAATTAACATTACAGGCTGGAACACTTTTTTTTTTTTTTTTATCCCACGAACCTAGGAGCTTTAGCGCCCGTCGACTTATGACTGGCTGACTCGAGGTAGTATTCTGCCTCAATGAACAAGTTTCAACCTCCAACATCTACAGTTCCTATCTCTCCTACTTAGTTTAAATTAATATCCGCCCAATGAGTAATCCTGTAACAGTTAATGACCTAACTTATCTAATCATGTCTCGGATCAAGAATGGTATTTCAGTATGTTTAATTGCGACCGGGCCAGGACTGGCAAAATGCAAAACGAACAGACACCAGTATTTATTTATCTACCATAAGGGCCGGTCATACGACGGTTCTTCCCCAAATCATTCAGTAGACAATTTTTTGCTATGGGTTTACCATGAGATAATGAAAAAGAATACGTATATAAATATGGAATATATGTAAAGATGCGGTCTTTTAGATTATTTTACTTATTGTTTCCAATACTCGCATTATCCAATGCTTTCAAGAAGTTCCTTTGAAATCCTATCAGCTAAAAATTGTTGACTGAATATTGCGATGAACTCTAACTGAGGTTCACTACGGAAGACGAGAGTTGATGATCCGAACT
The DNA here is from genome assembly GCF_032717465.1 of Coenobita brevimanus. NCBI lineage: Eukaryota > Metazoa > Arthropoda > Malacostraca > Decapoda > Coenobitidae > Coenobita > Coenobita brevimanus. The sequence continues at coordinate 10,771,858 of NC_136986.1, read as the reverse complement.
TTCGTCGAGCATGTACAAACGAACAAACAGATACACAGTTGCCAGCACCCGTTACCCACCTCTCGCAGCTAGGTGGCCCAGGTGGAAAGTTTGACGACTGTACCTAATGCACCCATCATCAGCAACCAAATCCTTCTCAAGTGGATGCACAGGGCCTTTGCCCAGGGGCAGGAGTGCCTTCACCTTGATGTAAACTATACCAAGGACCACTGTTTGATAACAGATGACCTCCTTGATGAAAGGTCTGTGAAGCCAATCTCTGAAGATCTTAGCAGTAAACCAGGCCTTCACAGAATGGTACCACGCAACAGGCAGGCAATCCATTAACCCAGGGAGACAATGTGTTGTTTTGCACGCCCAACAGTAACAGGTTTGAGGCAGTGCATCCCAATAGCATTAGCACAGCACAAAACAGAGATACAATTTTTGGGTAACTTGAAATGAGGCAGTCTTCTCCTCCTTTGCCAGCGTGTTGGTGGACAATGAGCAATAGAACAGACCAGTTTCGTCAGCATTATAGACTTGGCCAAGGGCAAGGCCCTCGTCCATTATCAGATGCTGCACTTTCTGGTGAAATGGGTCTACCTCCTCTGCTGCCATGTCGAAGGCCTTGCCATGTGCCTTATAGCCTGTAAGTCCATGGTGAAGATTGATGTGAAAGAGCCATCCTTTGGAAGCCCTGAAGTTGTGCAGATTATGCAGGTGTGCAAACTTCTCAGCTGTAGCCTTCACCTTGGTCCCACGCAGAAGCTCACCAATAGTGCATTACTGGTGAAACCAATGTTTACCAGTGGAGTACGGTAGGACAGGCCTGGGCCATGACCTTCCTCTCCCCTTACATGTGCTTTCACCGAAGTCCTTTCCATACTGTGAAAGCTTGATCTGTGACTTCTTGATATCAAACAATGTTGAACAGGCTCGATCATATTCCCGCAGTATGCGTCCTGTGGTCCAGCCTACATCAATCTTGCTCATTATCTCACGCTTCCTCTCCAGAGTCAAAACTGTCCTGTTTGGCTTCTCACGTAGTGGCGGGGCCATCATCACATACACAAGAATACAACAGAGGAGGACCATAACCTGAAGAAGGTAGAGGACCACCACAAAAACAACCGCATTCACAGCAAAGATTGCAAGCTGTTCTACTGACTAAAAAAAATTCTTCGACTATTTTACTTTTATGATGGAACACATTCTATCCATTTCTCCTTTCTCCCATATCTCCATTCTAGGAAATTTCAATGTTCATCGCCACCTTTGGCTCTCCTCTCCTTTCACTAATCCACCTGGTGAACAAGCCTAAATCTCTTCGATCCTTTATGACCTAGAGGAACTTGTACAGCATCATACCCTTATCCCTGACCAACTTGGAAAGAGCTCCAACATACAACCTCATCCTTACAACTAATCCATCTGCATAAACTGTTAATTTTTTCTCTCTGTTGGGCTCCGCCAATCAAAACCTTATTACCTTAACCTGTCCTATTGCTCTAGTGAGGCATGTGGACCCTCCAAAGAAACGTCGACAGTGGCACTTTGGAGCTGCAGATTGGGAGGCCTTCAGGCAGTATTTCTTTGGTTTTCCCTGGAATGACAATTGCTTCCATGGCCGGGACGGATCTGAGCGTGCCTTGCACATTACAGAGGTTATTCTCTCGGGCATGGAAGCATTCATTCTTTTCTCATATCCTTTGACTACGGCAAGAAAGTCTTGGTTTAATCACATTTGTTCTAATGCTCTCTGCAACAAGGAGAGGGCCAAGAAAAGGTACCAGAGCCAACCCACCCCTGAATCACATTTTTCTTATGTTTCTGCCCAGAATTGTGTAAAGTATGTTCTTCTGTCTGCTAAAAATAATTTCATATATACTAAATGCTCTCAACTCCCCAACTCGAATTCTTCCCGCTCCTTCTGGCACCTTGCCAAAAACCTTTCTAACAACTTTACCTCATCATCCTTCCCTCCCCTTTTTTACTCTGATGGCTCTGTAGCTATTTCTTCTATTGATAAAGCAGATCTCTTTGCTTAGACTTTCTCCTCCAATTCCATCTTAGACGATTCTGGTGTTGTTCCTCCATTACTTCCCCCCTCAGACTTCATCATGCCTGACATTAAAATTTCTTCAGCTGATGTATTTTCTGCCATCACTGGCCTCAATACAAACAAGGCATATGGGCCTGATGGAGTCCCTCCTTTTGTCCTCAAGAACTGTGCTTCTGTGCCTACACCCTGCCTAGGTAAAGTCTTTTGCCTTTGTCTTTCAACCTTTCCTTCTTGCTGGAAGTTTGGTCTCATTCAGCCAGTCCCAAAGAAGGATGACAATTTCCAACCCTCCAACTATCGTCCAATTGCTTTAATATCCTGTGTTTCGAAAGTTTTTTAGTCTATTTTTAACAGATAAATTTTAAAGCATCCTTCTTATCACAACCCTCTTTCTGATCACCAGTATGAGTTCCGTCCGGGACGCTCCACTGGCGATCTTCTCAACTACCTTTCAGACTCCTGGTCATCCTCCTTTCGGGACTTTGGCGAAAGCTTTGCCATTGCATTTGACATATCAAAGGCTTTCAATCGAGTCTGCCATACATCTTTAATTTCCAAACTGCCCTCTTACGGTTTCTATCCTTCTATCTCTGCCTTCATCTGCAGCTTCCTTTCTGGATGGCCATAGTTCTCCTAGATCTATCAACAGTGGTGTTCCTCAAGGCTCTGTCCTGTCAACAACTCTCTTCCTTTTATTCATCAATGATCTTGTAAGCTATACATCTAACCCTATCCACTCATACGCTGATGATTCCACCCTTCACCTTTCCATTCTGTTCCCGCAACGTCCATCCCAGCAGTTACTTCAGAAAAATAAGGGGATGACGCAATGGCACTCCTAATGTCTGAGTTGGCTCGTATCTCTGTCTGGGGTAAAAATAATCTTGTTTTCAATGCATCAAAAACTCAGTTTTTACACCTATCAACCTGACAAAATCTTCCACAGGAGTACCCACTAATGTTTAATAATATCCAGCTCAATCCTGCATCATCCTTGAACATGGCTAGGGTTTCATTCACTCGATATTTATCTTGGAAAGATCATATTACATCTCTTGTAAAATCTGCTTCCAAGAGATTATGTGTGCTAAGCCGACTCCATTCCTTCTTTACCCCTGCACAGTTGTTGACTTTATACACGGGTTTTATTTGCCCCTGAGTGAAGTACAACTCTTATGTGTGGGGAGGCTCCCCACCTACAGCTCTTCTCAATAGGGTGGAGTCAAAGGCTTTTCATCTCATTACCTCTCCTCCTCTTACAGGCTCCCTTCAACCTCTGTCTCTTCTCAACACCACTGCCTCTTTATCTCTTTTCTATCGCTACTTCCATGGTCACCGCTCCCCTGAACTGTCTGCTTGCATCCCTCCACCTGTATGATGGGTGCGTAGCACCAGTCTAGCAACAAATTCTCATCCCCTTTCTATCCAACTCTCTAATGTCCAGGCATCTTGAAATTAACGATTCTAGAAATTGGTTCTCTTTCGTATTGTTTTTTATTTTTTCTTGGAAGGAACTGTTTTGTGGGCTTCTGGCTTTTGGTTCCTTCTTCCTTGCTTTAAAAAAAAAAAAGCATGACCACTCACAGTGGAGACAAAGGCAGGAACTGAGGTGTGGGCCTGTGGGCAGGCAAGCAGTATAGAAGTGCCAAACTGCACCCTACTCTTGCCTCTGAGCACAGATGAAACAAAACTAGGCAAACATCCGCATACAACATTCACTTCCATTTGCCCAGGCAATGATTATCGCACGTGACAACAACAGTGGATGACCGCTACATCACTGCCTCAGGCAGTATATGATTAATGTGGCCTGTCAGAAGACTCTGACCATTCGGTAGGGAAGTGGACAGGCGAGCGTGGTGGGGGGTATTGCACTTATCCCGGAGGCTTGGGGACTCCCGCCGTTCAGTTGTAGAGGCAGACGGGTGCCTTTACCAAACATTTACTTGTGGCTTGTAGTCTGTGTTATATGCACAGTGGCTGTTGGGGAACACAACACCCGGTGCCTGGGCGACTTTGGACATTCAGTAAAGGTGGACAGGCACTGTAAGCAAAAATGTACTCATGGCCTGTGGTCTGTGTTACACGCACAGCAGTAGTTGGAAAGACTTATCCTGGTGGCTGCACAACTTTGGACATTCGGTGGGGATGTGTATGGGAAGTTTTGACACTGTTTCTGGGTGACAGTCAGTATTACTAGGGTGCTAGAGATTCACAGGGAGTGATCGGACCAGTGCACTACTTTGACCATTCAGTACGAGGGTGGATGAACATTTTAGCTTAGGTTGTGGGTTGCGGCCTATTTCCTGCACACGGCTAGGGCCGAGCCACAATACCGAATGTTTGAACATGTTGGTTTGCCGGCCGAAGTTCTAAGGGACTTTTAGGTCCAGATATTAAGAAGTAAATTCGGAAAATAGTTTAACAGAGCGAAGGTCCAGTATCTAGACAATGAACACGTCTGGGTCCTACACATCCAGAAAAATGAGGGATTACTGTATTCATATAATTTTATATATATATATATATATATATATATATATATATATATATATATATATATATATATATAATTTTCCAGAGACATAAATCCTCTGCTACCTGACGTGGCAGATAAAGGAACATCTCATAGGTATATGCAGTATCATCTTAGACGGCTTAGTTCATGATTCCCTCAACTGATATATAGGACTCCATTGAATATACTGGATAAGGTGGCGGAAAAAAAAAAATGCATGTCACCAGACACTATGTGGCCTGGTGGTAAGATAAATGCCACAGTACCCAAACCAAACATGAATTCTACTGGTAATAATTTTACAGACTGACCACATTGCCTCTTGTGTTTAACGGTGTGTAGGCTGTCTCAGCAAAATAGAGACCAGGACAATAAATACAATGAAATTCATGCAAAATATACAGGTACAATGCAAGGAGTGAAACAGAAGATTTCAAACTTGATACCTTAATGACTGAATTTGAAAATATTAGGTAGAATATAATAGGCCTGAGCGAAATCCACAGAAAAGAAAAAAAATAATTCAGCACCAAGACAGAAACCACTTATTTTACTGCAGAGGAGGACGGAATGCACGACTTACTGGTGTAGGACTTCTAATTAATATAAATTTTGCAGAGTACATTGTTAAATTCAGCAGTATCTCTGACAGAATAGCATGGGTTGTAAGTGGACTATACAAATGATATGCCCCGAAAGTAAAACAGCCATTTGCACTCACCTCTCAAAGTTTAGGTCTAGAAACAGAAACAATCTATGACGACATCTCACAGATTATGGAAGAAAATATATATATATATATATATGCTGTATGTATGGGAGATTTCAATGCAAGAGTTACAAAACTGAAAAATGAAGCAGCATGTATGAGAAAATTCGGAGTAGGAGAGAGGATTTTCAGAGGTTAAATTGTAAACTTGGCTGCAATGTATAACATGAGAATACTGATCACATTCTTTCACAAAAGAACAGGGAGATAATGAACCTCAAAAAGCCCAAATGGAGAAACAAAGGATGAGGCTGACTCCATTATAGCATTAAAAACAACATAATCACTAATGCTGCTTCTATCAAAGAAATAAATATAGGATGTGACCAAGGAATAATGGGTTTTGCCACCAGATTCAAAGTCAGAAGTGGTGGAAAGAGGGTGATTAAAAATTAAAATTATGCCCAATAAAAGTTAGAAAAAACAAAGTAGCCTTTCAGTTAGGAATGATCTAAGTTATGCCGAGTGTGACTTTATGAGTTAAATGGGGGCATCAGCGAAGGTTGTAGAGAAAGCTTTTATAACCAAAGCTAAGAAGCATTAAAAAATGACCCCCGAACTCTTGAAAAGAAGAATGGAGATGAAACTAAACACAAAGAAAGATGAAATGGGAAGAACAAAATTAACCCGCAATTGCCAGGCAATATTTAACAAAGTCATAACCTCACTACGGGTAATTTTTCAGAAACAACAGAAAACTGTTTGTTTTTAAACCTTAATATTTCGGAAACTGTAGCACTTAGGGGAAAGGATTAAAAAACACTTTACTCAGCATCTCTTCGTCTTGCGAATGAAAGCATCTCCAGGTCTCTAGGTCTTTGCATTTATGAGTAATGATGTGGGGAATAGAACAATTTTTTTGCAGCAGGAGCAGCTTGAGAGCAGGACGTGTTCATGCATCTGTGGGTGGGGCCCACTATGGCTTTGGTCTCAACGTGACAACTTACTCCACTACTGGAAAAATTAGACTCTGTTGCATCCAAGGAATGCTCTCTGGCACTATGCTGAGCCCTTTTTCAGTGTCCTTGGAAAGAGGCTTGGCAGGGGTGGATAATGCAATTGGCCACATGTGGTGCAGATGGAATCAGACAAAGACGAACCTGAAGAAAGTATTGTACATCTGACTCTTGCCTGTCTGGTATAGAGGGACTCCCTCTCTACCCTTTGGTGGCGAGATGAAATGGCGGCCAGTTCAAACGGTGGCGGGAAGACACTTACTGTATAGTCACTACCCGACGGCCCAGTAGCAGCCCGATTGTGACATGTATAACGTTACCCAGCGGATAGGGGTTAAATAAGATTATCAGCATGAGAAAGAGAAGAAAACAAGAGAGGATCATGGATCAGGTCAACGAAACCATCAAAAGAAGATACAGTCTGAAACATGTCAGAAACAAACTGACCCTGGGAATGCAACAAATTACATTCCAGAAAGAGAATGATTTTGGAGTCACCAGTGACGAGAGAAGACGGTGATGAGAGCAGATGAATTTTGCAAAAAAAAAAAACTGTATGCACTAAAGAAAATAGTAGGCTAAAGATACTGCACGTAACTATCTAGATTATATAACTGAAATACCAGAGGTAAAATTAGACCTAGTAAAACATTTAAAGCTATGAAAAGAGGGAGGGCACCAGGAGAAGATGAAATAGAAGCCCGTTTACATCTCGATGCAGGAGTAGAAAGTTAACACAGTCTAGCTCACTTAGTTACCCAGTGTATAGAGAAAATGAAAATTCCCAATGCAAGGCGTAATGCAATAGTTATTTTGGTATACAAGGCAGGCGACTCAAAATATCTTAGGATCTATTAGACTTAATAGTTTTTTGTCACTTATTTACAAATTCTTCATTAAAGTCCTGACAGACCGAATATCGGCAAATTTGGAAGCCAACTAACCTCGTGAGCTGGCACGATTCCGATGCGGTTATACGACTGCTCATCATTTACACACAATAATTCAGCGATTTGTGAAAATTACAGAATATAATATACCGCTGTGCTTGGGTATAGATGAATACGAAAAGGCTTTCATTTCAGTGGAGCAAAGAATAATCATAAATACATTCCATAAACAAAAAATTATCACAGACATTGTAAAACTACTCAAAAACATAATAAACAGTGAATTTTTTTAATGCAAAGACGAAGTAACCAAAGGCCACGAGTCCATATGACTGTTCCCTCAATAAAAAACAAAAGCAAGATAATAGAGAGCCAAATTCAAGATTCATTCATTTCGAGATGCCTCGACACATTGCGTTTGAAAGAATGGAGTTTATACTCAGTAGGAAATACAGAATGAGGAAGACAGTTCGATTTGACTTGTTGCATACATGAGTGACTGGGAGAAAAAGTGAACTCATGCATTAGAAAGCTGGACAGTGGACAGTAAAGCGATGCTAGTTCATTGCCAGACGGCTGCTACACACCTGTCATATTGGTGGAAGAATGTATCAGTAAGTTAAGAGGTGCATAAAGATGCAACGGAGTAGTGACGAGACAGAAATAGAAGGGATTCAGTAAGAGGAGGAGAGTTAATGAAACGATAAGTCTTTGACGCCACCTTGTTGGAAAAAGCTGTAGGTCGGGACCCTCCCCACACAAGAGAGTTGTACGCAACATAGGGGCGAATAAAACCCGTGTAAAAAGTCAACAATTGTGAAAGAGTAATTACGTGTGGAGTCGGCATAGCACGATAATCTCTTCAGAGCAGAATTTACAAGAGAGGTAATATGGTCTTTCCAACATAAATCCTGGGAGAATGAAACACCAGGTATGTTTAAAGATGATGCAGGATTGATGTGCATATTGTTAAATTTTAAAGGATACTCCTGCAGATGATTTAGAATTTTAGATGATCAAAAAATGTATTAAGAACAAGATTACTTTTTCCCCAGCCAGAAATATAAGCCAAGTCAGACATTGGGTGTGCCACAGCCTCATCCCTTGTCTGTTGGAGTAATTGCTGAGGTGGACGATGCAATAAGCAAAAGGTGAAGGGTAGAGTGAGCAGCATATGAGTGGAAGAGGCTAAATTTACAACTCAGAAGGTTATTCAAGAATTGAAGGAAGAAAGTTGGTGATAGGACAGAGAGTTGGTGATAGGACCACTGCTGACAGCTGTAGAAGAATGGTGGCCGTCTACAACCGCATCTGTAGAGCAACCAGAAAGAAAGCCAGAGATGAAGGCACAGGTAGAAGGACAGAAACCATAAGTGTTCAGTTTGGAAGATTGGCCAAGGTTGTTTTGTCCCCATTCACTGATCGTAGATAAATCTTGATTTATGGAGGTGGCTGTACTGAGTTGAGAATTAGAGACATCAGACTTTGTAAGTGGGTGTCTGAGTGTCAATGAACTATAAAGAGTTGAGTCATCTGCATGTGAATGGATGGGATTGTGGGTGACAGATAAGAGATCATTAATATGTACCAGGAACAGGGTTGGCGCCAGAACTGATCCTTGCAGCACGCCGGCGTCAATTTAGTCGAAATTGGAATATACTGTACATCACCAACATTTACTCTTATCTGTCAGCGAGATATGAGGAAATCAAAGGAACAAATGATTTTTAGTCCATAGCAAGGAGTTTGGACAATAGGAAACGATACCATACTCTGTCAAAAACCTTAGAAATATCAAGGGCTACTGCATGAGATTCTCCATGTAGGTCAATTGATTGATAGATGGTATGAGTCAAGAGACTATGTCAATGGTGGATCTTTCGTGGCGAAAACCATATTGTCTATCACTACTGGTTGTTGGATTCAAGACGTTTGACTATGTGCTTATTAATTATAATTTCAAATACCTTACCAAGGGAAGATGTGACAGCTACTGGTCTGTAATCAGAGGGGTCAGAGGAACTTCCTTTCATAGGTATTGGGTGGATCTTGGCTTTTTTCCATGAATTAGGAATGAAGAAGTACGTATGCATAGTCTGAATATTTAGCAAGAACAGAGGCAAGATCTGGGCAACACTTTTTCAAAACAATTGGAGGAATTCCATCTGGGTCTGGAACTTTGTTGGTAGGTAAATTGTCTAGGATGGATTTAACATATCTTGTCCGTATTTTAAGCGGAACAGTTTCGGGAGAGTCAAGTTCTAGTATTGGGATGTTCTGGCTGGCTTCCTCTATGGTAGAATTTCTGGCAAATGTTCTGGCAAAGATATCTGCTTTCCTATGCAGGTCATTTGTAATGTTGCCATCTGAAGATTATAGTGGGGGAAACGATGATGACTTGTTAAAGTTATTGTTGAAAAAAATTGAGAGTTGAACAGAATATTCTATTGTCATTAGGGTTGTTAATTAGTTCTGATGCTTGATTTTGAAGAAAGTTTGAAATAGCGAGATCTATTACACCTTTTGCATGGTTTCTAGCAATTTTATATTGAGAGAGTGATTCAGATTTTTTCATTTTAAATAAGAGTTATATCCTAATGACTTTTGGGCTGTTACTCTGGCACAGGTGCTATCAAACCATTTTGGAGAGTTCGATCTTTTAGTGAACTGTTGACTTGGTATGAATAAATCCATACCAGCTAGTATTAAGTCGCAAATGTGGGACTGGATAGAATTGGCATCACTAGAGAAGAAAGACTGCCATGGAATGTCAGCAAGGTAATTTCTAAATCCATCCCAGTTTGCCCAATCAAAGTGCCATGAGGTCACCTTGACAGGTTGAGAACAAGGAGGTTTTGGGGGGTTAACTAATGAGGCATTGATGAGACTGTGGTCAGAGGATCCAGGGTGAGACAATACCTCTATCCTGTATTGATCAGGATTATTTGTCAGGAATAGATCTAAGAGATGGGCATTATGGTCAGGATTATCTGGTATTCTGGTTGGCTACTTTACCAGCTGGGTGAGATTAAACGATTCTGCAAACAGCTCGCACTCTAGACCAGCATCGTCAGTCATGGCATGATGCAATAACCATTCAACATTATGTATGTTAAAATTCCCCAGAATGGTAATTTCCATACTAAAGGCAACGTTAAGGTTACTCAACTGTGTGGAAATGGAATCAAATACACTGGGTTCCGAAGAAGCCTTGGAGGAGTGATAGACTACACAGATATATTTGGTATTATTTTGACAATTTAGTTTATAGAGTGAGTAATCAAAACTAGATGAAGTGAAGCTTAAAATGGTGTCTACTGCATATTGAAATTTGATATAACAACTGGTGCCACCTTTGTTATGGAAGTTTGTCAAGAGATGGTCACCAGGTAAACAAAATGGGGATGTTTTAGTAAAGGGTGAGATTTGTGGTTCTGTGAGAAATAGGGCCAGAGGGGATATGGACTTGTTGATCTTGAAGCAGAACTTGGTGCAGGTTCTTTGCTCCGTGAGGTCCGCCATTGCAAAACCGCCTAACCACCTAACCACCACATTACAATAGTATGTGTGGTTCAGCAACACGTCCGCTCGCAGACACGACTGGGGCCACACTGATGCACAAGGGGTGCTGCTGACTCCTAGCAACAAAAGGCAAAACTGCAAACGGTTGGTTCCCTTTGTTCAAATTACTGGAATTTTTAGGTAGCACCTCGTATATCTATCTATCTGTCTATCTATCTATCTATCTATATCTATCTATCTATCTATCTATCTATCTATCTATATATATATATTATCAGCCATTGCAAGTCCACTGCTGAAAAAAGGCTTCTCCCAATTATTTCTCAATGAATTCCTTGACTAAGCCAGTCTCTGCCACGTTTTGCCTGCAAACTTCTTCATATCATCTCTTCACTTCTTGTCTGCCTTTTTTCTGCTACTCTTACAATCTCTTGGAGTCCAGTCAATCAGCCTTTTATTCCATCGGCTGTCCTTTATTCTTGTTATATGACCTGACCAACTCGATTTCTGTTCCTTTATAACTTCTATAGTATGTTTCACTTTACTCTGCTCTTTCAGACAAGTTGATCTTTTCCCGTCTCTTAAAGATATATCCAACATTGACCTTTCCTTTGCTCACTGAGAATGGATTAGTTATTCTTCAATCAGTTTTGTTAGTTTCCAGGTCTCACAACCGTACAACATAGCTGAAATATACATTCTTTATATACTTTTCGTTTCATACATACAGTATTTGCAAGCTACTTTTCATGATGTCTGAATGTTTACTGAAAGCTTTCCATCAAACTGTAATGCTGCTCTTTATTTCACTATCGTGGTCTTTCGGTAGTTTTGGTATTTTTCTGAAGAAATTGTACTCCTCGACTTCTTCAAAGATTCCTTCCCTTATTTTGATGACGATCTTCATTGTATTTAGATTAAATGATGTATTTCGATTAAACATTAGTTTTACTGTGGTTCATCTTTAACCCTGCTTTGAGATGTTTTCTATTCAGGTCAATGATGTATTTGGATTAAACATTACTTTTACTGTGATTCATTGTTAACCCTTCTTTGAGACGTTTTCTGTTCAGGTCATTTAACTTTCTTTGTTAATGCCTCTAATGTTTCTGAAATTAGGACAGTGTCATCTGCAAATCTTAAATGGCTTAGCTTTACTTCGTCTATGTTTAGTTCTTTGTTCTCCCAGTCTAGCTTTCTCAAAATACGTTCTTAGCATGCTGTAAATAATTTTGGTGAAACTGCATATCCCTGATGCACGTCCTTCTCAAACTTAATTTTTTCCAAGTCTTTGTGTAATTTAACTCCAGCAGTTCCCTCTTTATATATGTTTTCGAGCAGTTTTACAATTTTCTCATTTACAGAACTTCATGTTCTCACAATGAACTTTTAAATGCAATGTGCTCCACTGAGCCAAAAACCTTGCAATAATCAACTAGAGGGGCATTCAGTCTAGCGTATCTCTCCAACAAGGGCGATATATGTAATATGATCCAGATCGATCCCAAAAGTTAATCGATTATTTCCTGGGACGTGAGCCATCTACCCATCAAATTTGGTAAAAATTGCTTGGTTTTCGAGTAATCCTGCCAACAGACAAACAGACAAACAAACAAACTGGGGTGAAAACATACTCTCCTTGTCGGAGAGAACAATATGTAAGCACATTGGTTTATTATATTCTGTAGTTTTCTCAGTTAGCTGACTCATTGTAGGCAGATGATCAGTAGTGTAATACATGCTTTGGAGCCTACTTGTTCATGGGGTTGGTTTTCATCCAAATTTGTTGTCATTCTGTTCGTAAGGACATTAGTGAAGAGTTTGTAAATAGCTGATGATGAGCAAATTGGACGATAGTTACCAAGAGCTTTTGAGTCGCCTTTTTTTGTGAGGCAAAATAACTATTCCATTACACCATGGTTTGGGAATTTTCTTCTGTTTTATATACTCAGTAAGCAAGTGGGCGAGCCTGTTTTGTACTTCTACTCCTGCATCCTGTATTAAATATACTATAATTCTATCTTCGGATGGAGCCTTCCTCCTTTTCATACATTTAAGAGAAATGTTGACTTCGTCTGGTGTTATCTCAGGTATTTTACTTATGTCCACTGAAAAGTCAGCTATTAGTACTATTGTTTTTGATGCATACAAGTCTTTGTAAAATTCTTCAATCCTCTTCACCATCCTACCTCTGCATTTAACGACTTGACCATTTTTCTTTCAGATATATAATTTGTTGTTTTCCTATTGCCATTTTACTTCGGACCTGTTTCAGATTTTTTTTCCTTTTTTGATGGTTTCCTTGATCTGATCCATTTTCTCTTCCTTTTTTTCTTCTTTCTGTCTCATGTTGATAAGCTGTCCAAACTCCCTTGCTATGGACTAACGTCTTTTGTTCCTTTGTTTTCCTCATATCTTAGTGACAGGAAAATAACAGTATAAGTAGATGATGTATATTCCAATTTCCACTCAACGCCGGCGTGCCGCAGGGATCAGTTCTGGTGCCAACCCTATTCCTTGTTCATATTAATGATCTCTTATCTGTCACCCACAATCCCATCCATTCATATGCAGATGACTCAACACTACATAGTTCATTCATACTCAGACACCCATTTACAAAGTCTAATATTTCTACCTCTCAACTCAGTACAGCCATCTCCATAAAGCAAGACCTATCTACGATCAGGAAATGGGGACAAAACAACCTTGTCTCACTTAATGCTAGTAAAACTAAATATATACAATATACTAATAGACAGATATTGCCAGATTCGTGCATTATCTTCAGTGCTACTAATATACCCATCTCCAAAAATAGCGAAATTCTCGGTGTCTCACTTAGCAATGCCCTAAGCTGGACCTCTTATGTTAGATCACTTGCTAAAAACTGACTCAAAGACACTTGGATTATTGTACAGAGTCCGTAACTTCTTCACTGCGAGCAGTTAGCTATAATTTTTAAGAGTCATGTGCTCTCTCAGCTTGAATATTGCTCACCCTTGTTTAATGGATGTGGCGAGGTTGCATTAAAACAACTAGACAAAAATCAGAACAAAGCTGTTAGAATTATTAACAACCCTGCCATTACAAATAAATTACCTCACCTGCAAGTAAGAAGGAATGTTGCCTCCCTTGCATTATTTTACAGATATTTTTATGGCAAATCCTCACGAAGTTGCGTCCATGGTGTCACCTCTCCATGCCTTCCCTCGTGCTACACGGGTATCTTGTAGCGCTCATGACTGGAATATCATTCAGCCATATTGCAGAACGTCTGCCTATCAGAATTCTTTCATTCCCCGAACTGCATCTCTCTGGAACTCACCTCCCCAGAGTTGTTTTCCTCCAAACTTCAACCCACAGCTGTTCAAGTCTAACTGTTACAGATATTTTATGAACAGAGGACACCAGTAATCTGGTGTATGGATTATTTTTTTTATTCATTTGTTTTTCCTTCCTCTGTTCTGTTATTAAAAATAATAATAATAATAATAATTCCACTCTTTCTATTTCATCTCTGTTTTCACTTCATCTCCTTTCTTCATTTTATAAGCAAGAGTGTACTTTTTATTCATTCTTGTTGGCTTTCATCGCATTAACTTTCCCTACTACCTCCATTTATTCTCTTAGCACTTTTGTTAGTCTATCATTCACCTAATCAAAGTGACATTCAGCTTAACTTTGAGCCAGAAATATGTTCATATATTTATCTGCAAGGCTGCTTTGTCTTCGTTTACTTTTACTGGCCATATCTTTTTATTTTTTGATCATCTTTCACTTCTAAATTTGAATCTGGCTGTGCAACCCACCATTCTATGTTTGCTTCCTATATTTACTTTGTTGATAACTGTTTCATTTATGATCGTCATATTCTTATCTGTTATAAAAGTCGATTTCATTCTTTGTTTCTCCATTTGGACTTCTCCAGGTCAGTTTTGTCTCAGTTCTTTTGGGAAAGAGTGTGTTCATTATTCTCATGTTATATATTTCGGGAAAATTTATCACCATTTCTTCTCTTTCATACCTTTCTTCAACTCCGAATTTTCCAATAGATGCTTTTCCATTTTCTGAATTCCCAACTTTTGCATTGTAGTCTCCCATCAGTAGAGTATATGTGGTCTTTTTTTTTTTTCCCTTAATCTGGGAGATGTCATTATAAAATATTTCTGTTTCTCTATCTGAGCTTTGAGAAGTCAGTGCATATACTTGTATTACTTTCAGGGCGTATTTTTTGCATTATCTAATTACAATCTGTCCTACTCTGTCAGATACGCTGATGGATCTAACAGTGTTATCTACAAGATATCTGTTAATTTGAAATCCTACAGCACTAACTCTTTCATTTTGCCTTGCTCTGTAGTAAAATGTGTGGTCGCTGTCTTGGAGCTGACTTATTTTTTTTATATTTTCTGTGTATCTCACTCAGACCTACAATATCCCAAATAATGTGTTCAAATTCAGTCATCGAGTTATCAAGTTTGTAATCTTCACTGAAGCTTCTTACATTCTACATAGAGAAATTCATGGATTTCATTTTGTTTAATGTCCCGGTTTCTGATTTGCCGAGACAGTGCCTACTCGGTGGCACACTGTCTGTAATCACAGGAGGCATTGCGGTTGGACTTTTGTATATATATATATATATATATA
Organism: Coenobita brevimanus; assembly: GCF_032717465.1. Lineage (NCBI taxonomy): Eukaryota > Metazoa > Arthropoda > Malacostraca > Decapoda > Coenobitidae > Coenobita > Coenobita brevimanus. The sequence goes on along the minus strand of NC_136986.1, from coordinate 10,756,506 downwards.
TATATATATATATATATATATATATATATATATAATCATTCAATCCTACGTTGTTCCATGAGGAGCGTAGGAGCCCAGGGCTAGGCAAGTTGGTCCTGACATTTAAGATGAGAGTGACCAGCCTCACTCATCCTTGAGTGGCATTACGTGAGTAATAAACGCCAACCATCCCTTGCATTAACCCTCAATGGCTCAATCCGATTGGAGTGCCGTAATTACCCACTAAACCTCCAGGTGCCAAAATTTGGTTTATGGTTGCCACCTAACGTAGTAAATGGTTTCCTGGTGTACAGAAAACCATTTGGCTTGTCACCCAGTGTAGTCACTCACAGGCAGAAGGAAGAGGAAAGAATGAAGGGAACAAAGACAGAAGAGGGGGTGTAAAGTTACCCGTAGGCAGAAGGACCAGGAAAGAATGAAGGAGAGAAAGACAGGAGAGGATGGAAGGAAAGATGAATGGAGGGAAGAAAAGGGCAGTCACCCGAGAGCAGCATTACATCGAGTGAGTGGATGGCGAGCGCCCCAACCATATATAAGTATGTGTGTGTGTGTGTGTGTGTGTGTGTGTGTGTGTGTGTGTGTGTGTGTGTGTGTGTGTGTGTGTGTCACTGTACTTCCTTGTACTTGGTGAAGCATATTCAGGAGGTGATTCTAATGCTGAATCTGAGTTATTAATGCTATGTCAACATAGGATCAGTTCTCAGCAATTGCGTAGTTACAATTATTAATAATAATATTATAGACAAAAATGGTTAGCTTCATAATTCAGCCTAAGGTGATTAGTACATGTACCTCCGTAATGGTGGAGAATGGGACTTATGCTGATATAGCATTTTTTACTCAAGTCAACCCTAGAATCACCCTTGAAATTATTGCTTAAAATCCCGAGACATTCAGTGTATATATCATCCATCCATCTCCCAACCCTTTCTTGTTCCATCAGGAGTGTAGTTGTCCGGGGCTTGGCTTATGTCCCGATATGTAAGGCGAGGATGACCTGTCCCACTATGGGCATTATATGAGCAATAAACTCCATCAGTCCCCCCCTTAGTTCTCTAATCTACAAGACGTTATGTGCATTTATGGTTACGATCCAATGGAATAAGTGGCTTCCTGACTTACAGGAAACCATTTGGCTAGTCATTCACAGCAGATCCACTTCAAAGCAGCACTATATCGAGTGAGTGGATGGTGGACAGCCCTACCTACCACAAATTGTATTACTTGGAAAGAAATAATAACTACGTTGATTAATATTCTAGTAGAGGAAGAGAAACAAGAAAATTTCACTATATTACAATTATCTTAAGAGAGCTTGTCCACTTAAGGGAAACATGACAATAACAGATTTAAAAATGATTGTATATATCTGTACTCTACACAGTGACCAGAGACTTAAAATTATTTTTAATGTCTGTTCTCCACACCACACCAAAGAGTTAAAATAACTAAATGTTTGTTCTCCACACAATGATCCAAAAGAAATAATAATTGTATATGTCTGTTCTCTACACCAAGATCAAAGATTTAAAATAATAACAAATGTGTGTTCTCCACTCCAAGAACCAAGAGATAAAATGATTGTAAATGTGTGTATTCCCCGCCAACAGCTTGAGGCCTGTCTCGACCTGGACCAGCCTTAGTGCCAGTGCCTCCCACAGATGCCAACCCAGGAACACCAACAACCACAACCAATACAACCTCCATCTCAGCTCCTACATTCAATGAAACTCCATTTGTTTTGGTTGTAGTAGTAGTAGTACTAGTCGCAGCAGTAGTCGTAGTGGTAGTTGCAATCTCATGCTCATTTCAACATGAACTCGGCAGACTGCATGCCAAAATTACCCTTCTTCCACGTTCCACCATCCTCCTTGTGGGGTTAGGAAGGACAGTCAGGGATATCTGCATAGCTGGCCAGCTCCATCACCCGCTCATATCGATGTCACCACGCGAAGGCATCCCTCTTCAGCACCTAAGTTTCTGCACATCTGCCCAAAAGACCTATGGCTGTTGAGCGATATTTACGGAAAATATCGCATGAATTCCTATGGCTGTCGATGGTACAGAGGCTACCAAAAACTGGCAGTAGTAGCACTTCCTCTTTTATGACGTATATGGGACCTGGTCAGTGGGAACTACGAGATCATGTGATGGGAGGCATGATCCGGCCCCCTCCCTGGGTGTGGGGATACCTCCCTCCCCAGGCCATCTCTCCATCTCCCTTTACCTCATTGGATCCTGCTTTCTGTGTCCCCTCCCATCCAAACTACCCACCATACCCCGTCTAGACGATATTGGGTGTGTGTGGCAGATATATTCCCTTCCTTTCCCCCCTCTTGATGCCCCCCACATTCCCTCTGCCTCCCTATTCCCCGTTATTTCTGAAGGACATCACATCCTTGCTCACAGTGAGGAGTGACTTTTTTTTTTTTTTTGACTGTCAATTGTGCAGTAACCATTAAACATTTGGGAGTGAAATATACCTTTTCTGGTGTGTGTAATCAGGTTCTTCAAATCCATCGGACCAAAATTTACTTAAGTGCAATTTTTTCTCTCTTTCTATTCACGAGGTGTAACAATTATTTTTGACATTCTTTTTACGATCGATATTGCGGTAACCGTACGTCATACGAGAGTGAAACACACATTTGCTGGTGTGTAAATTCAAGCATTAAAATCTGTAAACAAAATTTTTACCTTGGTGAAAGTTAAAAAATGGGACCCTTTTTGCAGATGATAGGGGGGCTGGGAGATTTGGTGTTCAGGAGTTTCTTCTGAAGAGCTGAGAGAACAATGAAGATATAGTGGATCTTTAAATTACAAAGAGATATTCAGGAACTAGAATGATGAGTCTGCACGAGAGATTTGTTTATAAAAATACGTTATATCTGAAAACCAAGTTGTTATAGTAAAATTTGTTATTAAGATATATTCAGGGCCGAGAGCTAACCAGAATATTAGCGCATGAGCTTATGGCTACCAACCTACATGATATGCTAGAATATTAGTGTCTAAAGATATATTCATTATTCAGCAATATAAATATGCAATAGTTTCAAGACATAAGAATATTTTAAACAATAATGATGTTTTAGAAGGCCTAGTTTTAAGATTATATTCAACATGTTTGAAGATATGCTGTAATATTATATTACTGTAGAGGAATATATTCAAAAAACAAAAGCAAGTACTGTATTGGAATATTAGTTACCTGTGAATCATTCAAGAACCAGCAGTGCCCACAAAATTAGGGTTCAATATACTATACAGTATAATCAAGAACCAGGAAATTCTACCAAATAGAAAGGCGTCATAATACACTCCTGAACATAGAAGACTACATATATTTAAAATCAAGATGTACTGTAGTATTTGGTTACTATGATATACAGTATACATATAAACTTCAGGGAATGTAGGAATATTATGTTGTGCTGATACATTCAGCAACTAGAATGTTTATTGAAAGATTTTATTCTAAGGATACAGGTAACAACCTAGAAGACATGCAAGAAGATAAGCTTTGGAACTTTATTAAAAACAGTTTGTAATGAAATATTATGTAGTCAGGATATATGTAAGAACCTAAACATATAATATTTCTCGGAATACTCGATTATAAGGAAATTTTTTAGAACATGAAAAGATTGGAAAAGCATTAGATTATATAATATTTGAAGTTCCGGTAAGTATCCTTGAAGATCAGGTTACAAGGTAAATAAGGAAGATATTACAGTGTTTTATGGTTACGGATCTTTCATGTAGTGACCAGTACCCAGTATGGCATATTATGAAGTTTTTCAGTATTATATCCTCATTCATTCATATATTGTTTCATTATCCACCGTTAAGGAATATATTATTATAATGCCACAGCAGGACGTCTTTCTAATACTGATCTTGGTGCCTTTTTCTTGGGTAGGAGGAGCTTAATGGAGACTTTCATGGTCGAAGAGGACATGGTCACTTGCAAGTTTTCTGCTACAAGAAAATTTGAATGATCTGCACTTGTAATTTTGGTTGCATTAACACAAATCGCGTTTAAAATGGTAGAAATACCATGTGAAAAACCTCTAACATAATATCAAACACCTGTTGAATAACTGTATGCTTCAACTTGGCCGCACATAAGGAAAGTACAGTATCGAGGACCGTTCACCTCTTCACCATGTTTTTAAAATTTCTTATCATCTTACTTATTTACGACTAAACTGAAACATAACATTGCTCAGCTACTACTTGATCGTGTGTCAAAGCTATTCAAAGGTATTCTTTTATTTATATGCGACTTATGCTGATACTACGAAAATTACCATTGCATATATTTTCAAATTCCTATAGTAGTCCCAAGCTCATAATTGGCCAACTTCATCCCGTTTATCCGGGCGTTGTCTCTCTTTTATTATTATCATTTTTTTCATGTACTTTTCTAGGTTGTTTTCCTCAGCCAAGTACCAGGTAAACACAGTAATATTATTATTTACATCCCTTCCTCAGCACTTCTTCGTGACTGGCATATTTCTGTGTTAGTTTCTTTTTATGGCTCAACATTCAGGATGGACAGCTGACAATTTTAGGCCAAGTTAATTGATAGAGCACAGTGGAACTCGTTACTGACCCCTTCAAGGCGAAAAGTTTCTATAAAGCCAAAAGGAAAAAAAAAAAAACGTAGGATGCATTATCATGGGTTTATTTTCATCTGTCGGAACTGGGCCACTCCAACTACTTGAATGCTAAGTCATAGTTCCAAGTTATTTACTTAGTCCTAGTTATGAGGTAGGAATGAGTCTCCTTGGTTACCAGCCAAATCAATCCTCCATTCTGGCTACACTTAGCGATCAACTGAGCTAAAACAGGTTAGGGAACTTTGTCAGGTTGGAAGAAACGCCGTGTAGAAAATACGTGATCATAATGAAGGGTTTAATTTTGCAACACATAACACACCTACCTCCATGCTCAAAAGACAGAGCCACATCATGTAGGCCTTACCAGCTGCCTTTGCCTCTTAACCTTTTGAATACGCTGACTACTGTTATATTGCCCTTGCAATATCCCCACTACTATATTCAGTTAAGCAGACGCTTTTCCAACTGAACAGGTTAGGTCTTACTTTGATTAACCACTTCAGTAATACATGTATCTCCTTATGCTTATTTACAGCTCTCGACCTGATTTGTGTAAATAATAATAATAATAACAATAATAATAATAATAATTTATGGTAGGTAGGGGCGCTCACCATCCACTCAGTGTAGTGCTGCTCTCGGGTGTCTGCCCTGTCCTCTCCTCCATCCTTCTTTCCTTCCACCTTCTTCTGTCTTTCTTTCCTTCATTCTTTCCTCGTCTTTCTGCCTGCGGGTGACTTTGCACTCCCTCTTCTCTCTTTCATTCCTTCATTCTTTCCTCTTCCTTCTGCCCGTGGTTGACTCTACACTGAGTGACAAGCCAAATGGTTTCCTGTACACCAGGAAACCATTTACTACGCTGAGTGGTAACCATATAACCAAATTTTGGCGCATGGTGGTTTAGTGGGTAATTATCGTGCTCCAATCGGATTGAGCCGGTGAAGGTTTATATCCAAGGGATGGCTGGGGCTTATTGCTCACGTAATGCCACTCAGGGATGAGTGAGGCTGGTCACTCTCATCTTAAATGTCAGGACCAACTGCCTAGCCCCGGGCTCCTACGCTCCTCATGGGGCAACGTAGGATTGGATGATAGATGGATGGATAGCTAATAATAATAATAATAATGATAATAATAATAATAGTAGTAGTAGTAGTAGTAGTAGTAGTAGTAACTAGGACCACACAAATCTGTCCAAGGACAATTTTGATAAAGAAAAAATACCAACAGCCATTGCCTACTAGAGGCTGAGTTATAAAGTGACCCTGTAGTCAAGGTCACTGACCTTGTGCATGTCGCCTCAGGTCATCACAGTCTAAAGGTCCACCAAGTTCGGTGGCTCTAGCTTTAATCCTTCATGGAAGATTAAGTGAATATTCAGAAATGTCATGATATTTGACCCAGGCGATCTCAGAAAATAATCACCTGATTGGAAACTTACCTTTTTGGACAATGCAGCCGCTTTAAGGCTATATTGCAGTAAAATTTAATCTTGTGAGCTGAAGCTAACATCCCGGAATCCATTTTCTTTATATTCTGAGCAATATGCGGCGATTCGGTTGAAGAATTGCCAACATATTTCACCAGAAGAAGACCCCAGTGGATGATTAACCTGACGAAATTTGAAGGCTAAAAGTTAAAGAGCCTCCAAGTAATGGCCATTTACTTTAAAAGTGGAAAGAATAAAAATATTGACAAAAACAAGAAATCTTTGCACTGAGATGTGGGAAGGTTTAGTAGTAGTAGTAGTAGTAGTAGTAGTAGTAGTAGTAGCAGTAGTAGTAGTAGTGGTAGTAGTAGTAGTGGTGGTAGTAGTAGTAGTAGTAGTAATAATAATAATAATAATAATAATAATAATAATAATAATAATAACGATAATAATGATACTAATAATAACTAGAATTCTGGTAATGCTGATGTAGTATTCAAAGAACTCCACATTCCAGATGAAAATACTTCTCTTATCATTATAGACCTAATATTAAAGGACTTTTGGTATGGCTCAAATTTATTACTGACTTTGACCTCTGACCATGAGATCAAGTTCAAGGTCATTCATACTGTGCAGATCATGTTCACTCATGACACACTACATTTCCACCGAGTACGGTCAGATTCGGCCAAATGATTTCCGATTTATTAATGTCAGGCATGAGGCGGCCAGTTTGATTTCCCTCAATATCTCAAAAAATATTTGTTGGATCTTAGTATCAATACCCAGGTGCACTAGTGTATGTTGAAGACTTCATAATGGAATATTTGCAAAGCAATGAAATGAGTAGTTTTTGCTACTCAAGAGTGCCAAAACTGAAAAAAAAAATAAATACATCGAGAGCGCTACTGATAAGAAAAAAATTTTGTACAGTTTTCGTGCTAAAAGAAGCCTGCAACTAAGATACATCATAACCGAAAATTTCAAGTCTCTAACTCGATAGGTCTTGAAATGCCAGCCTTCTAGATCTCCTTCCCCCTACCCCAAAAATAAATAAATAATTATAATAATAATAATAATAATAATATCGACAATATCAGTAAGGATTCCACAGAATGTGATCTTAATAATAGTGTTCAAGGACTAACTCTGGCATACAAGGACAAATACAGAGTAATGTGTAGACTGTGCAGACAACAACAGTGCAACCCTCGATGCCTACTTAACCCTTACTACACCATCATGCCTTTTGATAATTGTGTCAGCCTCTCTAGGAACCAGGCTGTTAGTCAGTCATTCGCTAAACGATTTTCAGTAACGAAGAGCTCAGTTCGCATATAACCCGCATCAAGTACTTTTTCCCTTATATTCTCGTTACTTCTAGACGATTTTCATCTCACGAGAGACCCTCATGTAGTAAGAGAATTAATAAAGGCTTTTGTCCAATCCCTCAAGTTCGAAAATATTTTTCTGAAGTGGTTAACACCTTCAGTACCATAGCTTTTTTCTCACTTTTTTCTTTTTTCCTTTCAATTGTTTTTACTCAAAGCAATTTTGCTTAATTTATGATGCATTTTTCGGGGTGGAAGGGTTAGATATAGCCTTCATACAAGCCTGCAATGCAATTGACCTCCCTACAGAAAAGAAAAAAAAAACAGAAGCGAAGGAACAAAATTTTATGATTTCAGCAAGAATTAAAAAAAAAAATTGGTCAGTTATTTATATATTTAATTATTTATGTTTATATAAAAACAACTCCAATCCCACTTTCCCCCAAATAAACAATAGTGTAGGAGCATGGAGCAAGGAGTAGACTGTAGCACCAGTCGAGCAGGGCAGTACTCCCGAGGTGGATGGAAAGCTGATGACAGGGAGTGCTGGAGCTCCCGTTTCATCAGCCCTCAGGACTAGTTCCTGACCATCCCCCTTGCTGAACTTTTTCAGTGTCTCAGTTACACAGAGAGTAGGCCACCATGCTCTCCAGTACAAATTTCTCTATCTATCTTCACCAAACTACATGCACAGTACACACTACACTTCCTATTCAAAATTCACCAAAATGGCATCAATTCACCCAGCCTCGGAGTCCCCAGGGGGGGGGGCCATAAATGCCCCCGCCATCTGCCCCTCTCCCGGTGACGACTCGAGGTGCCTGGAACCACTGTCTGACTCTCTTCTTCTTCATTTCTGCAACATTCGCGGCCTTTCATCTAACTTTCGCTCTGTTGAGCACCACCTCTCCTCCTCTAAACCTCACCTTCTTTTTCTAAAGGAGACTCAGCTGTCTGAGGCAACTGACAGAAAACCCTTTTCTGTATCCTCCTACTTTCTCTATACTCATTTCAAAGCCAAAGGTGGCTGTTGTGTATACATACGCAACGACTTATCTTGCTCTCGTGTTCCTGAACTTGATTCTTCTGAATTCTCCACACTCTGGCTTCGGCTTTCCTGTCATTCTCTGACTAAATATATCTGTGCTGTTTACTTATCCCCTAATTCTACTGACTATCAAAAATTCTTCGACTATCTTACTTCTACGATGGAACACATTCTGTCCATTTCTCCTTTCTCTGAAATCTCCATTCTTGGAGATTTCAATGTTCACCACCACCTTTGGCTCTCCTCTCCTTTCACGGATCTACCTGGTGAACAAGCCTACATCTTTTCTATCCTTAATGACCTAGAGCAGCTTGTACAGCACCCTACCCGTATCCCTGACCGCCTTGGAGAGAGCTCCAACATACTTGACCTCTTCCTCACAACTAATCCTTCTGCTTACTCTGTTAATCTTTTCTCTCCGTTGGGCTCCTCCGATCACAACCTTATTACCTTAACCTGTCCTATCGCTCCAGTACGGCCTGCGGACCCTCCAGGGAAACGTCGTCTCTGGCATTTTGGAGCCGCGGACTGGGAGGCCCTCAGGCAGTACTTCTTTGATTTTCCCTGGAATGATTATTGCTTCCATGGCCGGGAGCCATCTGAGTGTGCCTTGCGCATTACAGAGGTTATTCTCTCGGGCATGGAAGCATACATTCCTTTCTCTTATCCTTTGACTATCGCAAGAAAGCCTTGGTTTAATCACGCTTGTTCTAATGCTGTCCGCAACAAGGAGAAGGCCTACAAAAGGTACCGGAGCCAACCCACCCCTGAATCACATCATCTTTACGTTTCTGCCCGGAATCGTGCTAAGTCTGTTCTTCGCTCTGCTAAAAATAATTTCATCCATACTAAATGCTCTCAACTCTCCAACTCGAATTCTTCCCGCTCCTTCTGGCACCTTGCCAAAAATCTTTCTAACAACTTTACCTCATCATCCTTCCCTCCTCTTTTCTACTCTGATGGTTCTGTAGCTATTTCTTCTACTGATAAAGCAGATCTCTTCGCACAGACTTTCTCCTCCCCCACCACCTTAGACGATTCCGGTGCTGTTCCTCCATCACTTCCCCCCTCTGACTTCCTCATGGCTGACATTAAAATTTCTTCAGTTGATGTATTTTCTGCCATTACTGGCCTCAGTACTAACAAGGCATATAGGCCTGATGGGGTCCCTCCTGTTGTTCTCAAAAACTATGCTTCTGTGCTTACACCCTGCCTAGGCAAACTATTTCGCCTTTGTATGTCAACTTGTACCTTTCCTTCTTGCTGGAAGTTTGCTCTCATTCAGCCAGTCCCAAAGAAGGGTGACCACTCCCAACCCTCCAACTATCGTCCAATTGCTTTAACGTCCTGTATTTCAAAAGTTTTCGAGTCAATTCTTAATAGAAAAATTTTAAGGCATCTTTCCTATCACAACCTTCCTTCCGATCGTCAGTATGGGTTCCGTCAGGGACGCTCCACTGGCGATCTTCTCACCTACCTTTCAGACTCCTGGTCATCCTCCTTTCGGGACTTTGGCGAAAGCTTTGTCATTGCACTTGACATCTCAAAGGCTTTCGATCGAGTCTGGCATAAATCTTTAATTTCCAAACTGCCCTCCTACGGTTTCTATCCTTCTATCTGTGCCTTCATCGCTAGCTTCCTTTCTGGTCGTTCTATAGCTGCTGTCGTAGACGGCCATCGTTCTTTTCCTAGATCTATCAACAGTGGTGTTCCTCAGGGCTCTGTCCTATCACCAACTCTCTTCCTTTTATTCATCAATGATCTTCTAAGCTGTACATCTAACCCTATCCACTCATACGCTGATGACTCCACCCTTCACCTTTCCATTCAGTTCCCACAACGCCCATCTCAACAGTTACTTCAAGAAACAAGGGATGAGGCTATGGCACACCTAATGTCTGACTTGGCTCATATCTCTGACTGGGGTAAAAATAATATGGTTGTCTTTAATGCATCTAAGACTCAGTTCTTACACCTATCAACCCGACAAAATCTTCCTCAGGTATACCCACTAATGTTTAATAATATTCAGATTAATCCTGCATCATCCTTGAACATGCTTGGGGTTTCATTTACTCGGGACTTATCTTGGAAAGATCATATTACATCTCTTGTAAAATCTGCTTCCAAGAGATTGGGTGTGCTAAGCCGACTCCGCTCTTTCTTTACCCCTGCACAATTGTTGACTCTATACAGGGGTTTTATCCGCCCCTGTGTGGAGTACAACTCTCATGTGTGGGGAGGCTCCCCACATACAGCTCTTCTCAATAGGGTGGAGTCAAAGGCTTTTCGTCTCATTAACTCTCCTCCTCTTACTGACTCCCTTCAACCTCTGTCTCTTCGCCGCACTGTTGCATCTTTATCTCTTTTCTATCGCTTCTTTAATGGTCACTGCTCCTCTGAACTGTCTGCTTGCATTCCTCCACCTCTACGACGGGCACGTAGCACCCGTCTGGCAGCAAACTCTCATCCCTTTTCTGTCCAACTCTCTAATGCAAGAGTTAACCGTTACTCCCAGTCTTTCATTTATGCAACAGGTCAGCTCTGGAACTGTCTCCCTCTGTCTGTATTTCCTTCTGCCTATGATCTCCAGTCTTTCAAACGTAGTGTGTCCAGGCATCTCAAAATGATCGGATCTTGAATTTGGCTCTCTATTGTATTTTGTTTTTCTCTTGGAGGGAACTGTTACTGCGGGCTCATGCCTTTGGTTCCCTCTTCCTCGCATTAAAAAAAAAGAAAAAAAAAAAAAAAAAAAAAAAAACCACCAACTCCCGATAATCAAGGCAACGGTGGCCAGCCTCACTAGTCCCTAAGCGGCATTACTTAAGCATGAAACGCCAACCACCCTCAGATGGAACCAATACAGGCTCCATCAGGCCTGTCTGTTTGTTTATATTAAGCCAACACCCGGTTCCCGCACCCAAATATCCTCGCACGAACGGGCAAGGTGAATCCCTGACATATTTCACTGCCTAATCTCCACTTCATTGCCATGATAATTTACCGACGTTACTTTTGCTATTTCTAGACGATTTTATTCACCTTAGGGAAGATCTCTCATATGAATGAGGTTAGTGAATGCTGCACCTAACCCCTGCTGTTGTAAAGTCTCAGGTAAGCTGAATGAAATAGTCTGTAAATAACAAGAATACAGGAAAAGTTACGTCAGTCCAGTGAGGGCGTTTTGCTCCACAATACTTGAACGTATTATTTAATTTGTTACACCATTGGACGATTTTATTTAGTTTTGCAGAGATCTTTCATAATGGAAAGTCAGTGAAAAGAACATATTACTATCTTTGCTATTTTTCCCAAATTTTGCCAGTGTCATCTGATGAATAGTGTATATGTGTGAGGTGGTGGGGGAGAGGGAGACTAAGGATGGGATGGAGGGATGGAGTGGGGAGAGATATATGAGGCAAGGGGGGTATGATTTGAAGGTAGGACAGCCAAATGGCAGAGGACAGGGCGACGAGGAGGAGATCTGTTTATGGCTACTCCATAGGGGATTAAAGCATCAAACAACAGATAGACAGACTGACAGATTGATAGATACATAGGCATATAGACATATGTATAAATACAGATCTGGAGGTACTGTAGCACTCATAAAGTATGAGCCACTAAAATGAAGGGGTTAAACTCATCATTCCCAGGACGTTATAATTTTGTTTATTTGTTTATTTATTTATTCATTTATTTATTTTTCAGTTTTACTCGCTGCCTTATGGCGAGTTCATTCAGCTTGAGGACAGACTCTTTAAATGTGGGTTTAGGTGCAGCTTTATCAGCTCCTTCACTATCAGGTCCTTCCTAAGCTGAATACAATCGTCTAGAGATGGAATAATTAAACTACTGTATAACAAGACGTCGTCCTATGAGAAGGGTTATGAAAAGTATTCTAAACGTTGTTCTGATCTGAATTATTTATGTTTTGGCAAACAGAAGGCAGTTACATTTTTTGTAGAAGGGGAATAATAGAGATTCAATATCACCGAGGAGAAGTTATATGGCACGTGGGAGGACTACTGGACCTCAAGGAATGGGGTACAAAATCTATGTCCATGGAAAAACTAATAAAAAATAGTTCAGTGTTAGTAGGAAGGGCGTAAAATATTAGGCAGAGAAAAAATGTGGTAACACTTTGCAGAACAACACTGCTGCATATCCAGTGCCGATTTGATGTTATGGTACCTTTCAGCATAGGTTATAGTGTTCATCAGATGTTACCTTCCTGTACAATTTGTAATGTTAATCTGACCTAACATTTCTGCACTGGTTATAATGTTAATTTGATGTTATCTTCCTGTACACCTTATAATGTTAATTTGACATTACCTTTCTGTATAGGTTATAACGTTAATTTGATGTTGCCTACCTGTATAGGTTAAAACAGTGTGGCATAATTTTGTTGTTCATCTTATCCTACGAAATTTCCATGGTATCTTTTTTCCTTTTGGCTTCGAGTTGGGAGCTGATGCGTGTGGGGAGCCTACCAGATTTGCCGTCCTTGTCATCGACTTGTAGAATGCATGCCTTACTTCTCGCCGACCGTATAACGAACAGCTTCTACAGGATCAACAGGTATGTTTTCCGTTGTATTCCTTACTCTATAAGTTTATTTCTTTATATAGCTCATTACTAATATCTCTTGTTTTGTTGCCTTAGTTTTCGTCTAACCATTAAAAGAACATCATGGGAAGGGCCAACAGAATTGGTTTCCTTTATATTCCTTATGAGACCATTTTATTTTGTATATAGTTCGCTGGTAGCGTCTTTTGTTTTATTGACTCAGTTATTGCCTACCCTTTGGCAAACAGCATGGGCAGGACCAACAGGTTCACCCTCCTTTGTACTCGTTAGCCTAACTGTTTATATCTGGATAAACTCCTTATTATTACCTTTTATTTTATCTAAGCAACTCTGTGCATAGTAGAAGGCTATGAATAACAAACAAGTGAACACCAGTGTATGGTATGTAGAATAAGTCCCAAAGAAGGAGGTGTCAGTGAGCTTCCTGGGACGACATTTCTTGTCCATTTGGAGATCTCAAAACGCCTCCTCTGCAATTATTATTATTATTATTTTTTTGCCGATTACAATTTTTATCATATTGTACATATCTATAGGACACCATGTCTGTATTAGCAAATCCTTCTCTGTATCCTCCTACTTTCTCTATACTCCTATCAGAGTTAAGAGTGGTTGTTCTTTATGTGTATGCAACAACATATCTTGCTCTCCTGTTCCAGGACTTGGATCTTCTGAGTTTTCAACTCTCTGGCTTCGGCTGTCATGTCATGCTCTGACTAAATAGATATGTGCTAACTTATCCCTTAAATCTACTATGAGATATTCTTCGACTATCATACATCTAAGATGCAACACATGCTATTGATATATTTCTGTCTCTGAAACCTACATTATAGGTAATTTCAATGCTCATCACTACCTTTGGCTTTCCCCTCCTTTCACTGATCCACCTGATGAAGAAACCTACATCTTTTTTATTTTTAATGACCTTGGGCAGCTTATACGGTACCCTACCTGTATCTCTGACCGCCTTGGAGAACGTTAAAACATACTTGAACTCATCCTTACAACTAATTTTCTGCTTGATAATCTTTTCTCCCCGTGGGGCTCCTCTGATCCCAGCTTTATCACCTTTACTTGTCCAATCACTCCAGTAAGGTCTGTGGACCCTCCTATGAAGTGGTGGATATGGCACTTTGGAGCTGTTGATTGGGATGTCTTTAGGTGGTACTAATTTGATTTTCCTTGGAATGATTATTACTTCCATTGCCGAGAGCCCACTGAGAGTGGCTTGCGGATTATGGAGGCTATTCTCTCGTGCATGACAGCATATCCTATGATTAATGCAAAAAAAAAAAAGAAAGAAAAGAAAACGGGGTTTACTCACGCTTGTTCTATTTCTGTCCACAACAAGGACAAGGCCTACAACAAGTACCAGAGGCACCCCTCCCCCCCCCTCCCGAGTCTCATCTCTTTCATGTTTCTGTCCTGAATCGTGTTAACCCCTCCGTGGCCGAAGGCCACGGAGGGGTTAACACGATTCAGGGCAGAAATTTCGAAAATTGATATTTTTTTCTTGCCATATTGAAGAGAAAGTTCTGATGCACCTAACACTGCAAATCCCAGCTTCCTAGACGCATTTTGTGGCTGGCAATGGAGCGCGGAAGTTGCAGAAATATCGGCAACCGATATCGCCGCCCAGGGACGCTGCTGCAACGCAACTGAGCAGGTGTTGTTATTTTTTTTTACCTCCCATAACAATACGAATGGTGCTGAAATGTTTATGTATATTATGAGATATGATGATATCGAATGATTTCAGTACATAATCTGTTAGGAATGACTGGAAAAAAAAAAAAAATGTTATGAATACTTTTTCACCTTTTTGATATAAAATATGTTTATGGTAGTTTCGAGTTATTTTTTAGGTTATCGTTGTGCTCATGCTTGGAAAAGGGAGCGAAAGAGTTGAATTTTCGGTCCTAAATGAGAAAACTGCACGTCCTCCAAGGTTAGATTTTGCCACAGGAGAATAAAGTGGAAGGTCAGATCCGATTAGCAATACGGAAGTTGAGTCGCAACTTCGAGCTCCCACACCACGAGCATGGCTATAAATAGAATCATAATGCAGCTTCAGACCTAAGAATAAGTCTAATTACTAAGAATACAGATACCAAGCAGAAATAAATACGTTTACAGACGGGGGAAAACGTATTTTTTCCGTAGTAACATGTTCATCTTTCTCATTTTACCTTCTTATTTTCGCAACATAAATTGCTGTCTCGTAAACAGGGTGGTTGTGTGTGTTTTGCAAGGGAGGAATAAGATTGTATTTTCTGTCTGGGTCGAGATAATGGGTGTAACTATGTGTTTTTAGCCATGGCCACGAGCGAAAAAATCGTAGGCCTACATCCCCTCGTCACGACAGCTGGTGGTGAACTGACAGATGATATGTGAGAGGGTGAAGTCAAGGTTAGTCTCATGTCCCAGATTTTCGTTCACTTCCCGAAGGTTTTCACAGTTTTCTACAAGTTGCACTGCATCAAATGATCCAAACCAATACAGCAAACCTAAGCAAATAGGTAAAGATACCAGGACAAAAATGTACTTTTCACTTATCATGTCTTTTTTGTATGTGCCTGTATTACTTCATAATAGTAAACAGGTGGTTGTGTGTGTTTTGCAACAGAGGACAAAGATGATATGTTCTGCCTGGGTTGAGATAATGGGTGTAATTGTGCTTGTTTTGGCATGGCCAGGAGCGAAAAAATCGAAAATCCACTCATCACAGCAGCAGGCTCTGAACTGTTTGATAAGGTGTATGAGAGTAGTGTAGGTCAGTGTGAAGACGTTCAGAACGTTCGTTCACTTTCCAAAGATTTTTGCATTTTTTTATAGGCCGCACTCAAACGACGCTGGTGGCCACTTATCGGCTAAACAACATCATTCGACGCCGGTGGCCAAGGAGGGGTTAAGTCTATTCATCGTTCAGCTAGAAATTATTTCATTCATACTAAATGCTCTGAACTCTCCAGCTCAAATTCTTCCAGCTGCTCCTGGCACCTTGCCAAAATGATGATAAGGATTATCAAATATAATAAAAATCTGGCAGGGCAAATGCCAAGGTCATATGCCACTGGACTAAAGGTAAAAGACGATCAAAACAAAGTTAATATTGTTTCGTAGACATGAAATACTTAAACTGATGATAGTGTAGTTGATTCAGAACACTGTATAAAAAGTTTTGGGGTAAAAAAGGAAAAAAATCAAATTAATATTTTTTATCTTTTTAATTGTCAATTCAATCTGAATCTGACACCCATATAACTCTAGCACGTCTGTGTTCTGTAGAATGGCTTTATAAACCTTCTTGGCAAAAAATATTGAAATATTACGAGGTAAGTAAATAGAGAAGAGAAGGGAAGGAAAGTGTACGCTGCCTTCATGGACTTGGAGAAAGCTTATGACAGAATAGATAGGAAAGGTATGTGGAAGGTATTAAGAATATATGGAGTGGAGGGGAAATTGTTGAGTGCTGTGAAGAGTATGTACGAGGGAGCTAGGGCTACGGTGCGAGTGGATGGTGAGCTGAGTGAGTTCTTTGATCTCAATGTGGGACTGAAACAGGGGTGTGTAATGTCTCCATGGCTGTTTAATATATATATGGATGGGGTCGTAAAGGAGGTACAAGGTAGGGCAGTGGATGTGGGGGTGGCCCTAATGAATGAGGGTGAGATTTGGAAGCTTCCGGTGTTGCTGTTTGCTGATGATACAGTATTGTTGAGTGAAGATGAATGGGAGTTGCAAGGTTTGGTGAATGAATTTGGGACAGTGTGTAGGAGGAGGAAGCTGAAAGTTAATGTAAACAAAAAGTAAAGTTATGGTGTTTGAGAGGAATGAAGTCACAGAGTGTGCAGTGAGGTTGGATGGTGAGGATATGGAGAATGTGAGTGCATTCAAGTACTTGGGTAGTGTGATGAGTAAGGATGGAACTTTGGGGGATGAAGTACGTGAAAGGGTACAGCAGGGAAGGAAGGCTGTTGGCACACTGAAAGCAGTGATGAGAAATAGGGAGGTGAGTATGGAAGTTAAGAAGTCACTGCATGATGGTATTGTGATCCCTACCCTGACGTATGGAAGCGAGGCGTGGACCTTGCAAGAGGGGAACAAGTCAAGAGTGAGAGCAGTGGAAATGAGTTACTTGAGAGGAGCATGTGGAGTGACATGGAGGGACAGGTTGACGAATGAAGAAGTGAAGGAACGTTGTGGGGTGGATGTGGATGTGGTTGAAAAGATTAGGAGAAATACACTGAGGTGGTTTGGACATGTGGAGAGGATGGAGAATGAAAGACTGACTAAGAGGGTGTATGTAGGTGAGGTGGAGGGAGGGAGAGGGAGGGGTAGACCGAGGATGAGGTGGAGGGATGGAGTTGAGAGGTATGTGAGGGAGGGGGGGGTGAGTTGGGGGGAGGGGAGTCAAATGGTGGGTGACAGAGTGACTTGGAGGCGTTTTGTCTGCGGCCACCCTTTGCGGGATTAGGGCGTCGGGCTATAGATAGATAGATAGAAGTAAATAGAGCATTCATAATTTTCTTTTTCACTTGGAATTGATCTGAAGACTGTATAATTTCAAATAGCTAATCCTAATAAACACTGGACAGTCAATTTGGGATAAATTAGTGTACTTAGTATTTTCTTTTTCGTCTGTGCGATACCTCTGGTTGTGCACACATCAGATTCACCAGAAATAGGTTAACATGGCTGGGTTCCGTTTACCTTTGCGCCTACTGTCCATTCCTGCTATGTCTTGATGGAACCTCTATGTTCATCACTGAAAGCCCCGACATTCTCTGGGAAGAAGGAAAGATGTGAATGCAGAAAATGTAGTTGCAATGACAAGTTACAACCTAGAGGTTGGAAACTCCTGATCAGTTCATCTGCTAAACCATCATGATGATTCTGAGCTTTCCCAGAAGACTACAACACACACCCTTAAATGCACACCAAGATGCTAACTGAGTTTCATCCATCATTGCTTGAAAATCATTGTCAAAAATAAGAGCTGACGAATTTGAGGGCCGAAAAATATGCCTTCTTTGATCTTTGCATCACTTGTTTTGGGAAATTTCTCCTCAAGGTACAGGAATGCAGGTTTATCATGCTTCAGCGCTTTGACAGACTGTTTCATTAAACCCAGTTCTATGTGATGTGGTGGCAAAATGGTCTTCTCCTCCTTCACTAGTCGTTCATTAATAACTGTGTGGGATCCTTGTGCCAGTGAATCTCGTGATGGCCATTCCAACCGGGTGCAGTGTTCTGATCTTGCTCGACTGTCCCACTTAAATAGAAAACACATGTACTTAAAATTTGCAAACTTTCAAATCTGCACAAACAAGCAATTCATGCTCAATGTATTCCATGTAGTCTAGAATGAAAGACAGAGTTTCATATGTCTCTCTTAAAGTAACTGAGCGTGTAACTGGAATAGAAGGCATGGTGTATATGTGTAGCAGAACAGCTTTAATGCTGTAGGGAGATCCATCAGTAAATAACCTCCAGTGACTGGGTTCATAATTCAATCCAAGGGCATCAAAAGTCCCCTAATATCATTGCAAAAACAGTTATTATTTTCCATTGGGTAGTATTGTTGCAGGATCTGTTGAACGCTTTCTGAATGATGTAATACAGGTATCTTCATCCAACAAATTCCATTCTTGCAGTCGAGAGGCTAGTAGTTCATTCTGCTGTTTAGTGATGGAGAGATCACGAACCAGGTCATATAGTTAAAACCGTGTGATGAGATTTTTTTTTTTTTTTTAAGACTCTGGTTTTGGCTCATACGAGTCTTCTTGTGATTCAGGTTCATCTGAGCTGTCCGTGTCATCGCCTGATATTCCGGATGGAGGCTGAGGGACAGGTATATCACTGGAATGTCCAACAGGACGAATGGCAGACTGAAGACCTGGGTAAACAATAGCCTTTTTACCCTTCCGGTTACGACCTGTAGAAGAAAAAGACAGGCATGCTCATTAGAACATAGATTTTGAATTAGACTGATATGCTTTAATTTATCAACATATGTCCTTTCTGTGAACTGTAACTGATAGAGAGGTTGAAGGGAGGAAATCATCATCCCTGTGATATCTGTTATACGGAAGTAGCTGTCCATTGAATGGTCCATTGGCTCCCTCCAAACTATCGGCACTTCAAATTTGAGACCAGGACCAGTGTCGCTGACTCATGCTGACAGTAAACCAGCACACACGATACAGCATATATGAGAAGCCCATCGCTTGTCTTGATCGCATACATTGCAACCAAAATACAGTTGATATACTTTCTTCACGTGACAAATCAGTCGTCTTTTACAATGTTTCAGCATCAACAAACCACAAATATAACAAAAACTGTCTGGAGAATTTTTACATTACTGAGCATAGTTGCTTCAGTACAATTAATAACACCTGCAAAGAGAGAGAAATATAATATAGAATATTTCAATTGACTTGCAAATTTACATAAAGTAGCATATACACAAATAAGAATATGAAATGATACTTCTTACGTGGACTTGTATAGAGTTCGTAGCTTCTTCACAGACGAGCAGTTCGCTCTCAGCTGGAATGCTGCTCACCCTTGTGGAATGGATGCAGAGAGGTTGTGCTAAAACAACTAAACAGAATTCAGAATAAAGTTGTTAAAATTATTATTAACCCAGCTGTTACAGTTAAATTACCTTCCCTAGAGGTAAGAAAGAATGTTGTCTCCCTTGCATTATTTTACACATATTTTTGTGGTAAATGCTCTGACGAAGTTGCATCCATTGTGCCACCTCTCTATGTCTTCCCCTGTGCTACATGGCAACTGGTACGAGTAGTGCTCATGACTGGAATGTCACACTGCTATATTCCAGAACCTCCGCCTATCAAAAATCTTTTATTCCTCAAACTGCATCTCTTTGGAACTCGCTTCCCCAGAGTTGTTTCCTCCCAAACTTCAACCTACAGTTGTTCAGATCCAACTGTTACGGTCTATTTTTGAATGGAGGACACCAGTAAAATAATGTATGGATTATTTTTTGTTATTAATTTATTTTTCCTCCCTCTGTTACGAAAAAAAAAAAGCCTATCCTATTCAGTGCTTTGAAACTGTTACAATGAATAACCCTTACCAACATGATTATGTGAAATTGGTGAGTCATACAGTAAAACGAATGTGATTTTTGAGACCTACACATGAAATTACCCCTAAAAATGCTATTTTGTTTTTTTTTTCTTTCATTGCAGTACAGTGATACCAATTACCCATAAAAGTGTTAGGAAGCCCCCTCCTGAAGGAAACTAAAAACATCAGCGAAATCGCCGCAGGCTTCTTCAAGCATCGAGGAAAGACTTTAGGCACCATCCACCCCCCTGAACGTATGGAAGACTCCCTGTTGTTGGGTCCCCAAACTTGGACACTCGACCAGCAAGTGACGGACAGTAAGGGGAGCAAAGCAACCATCACAATATGGCTAAGTCCCACCACACATCAAGAACTCATGTGTAAGCCATGAGAGCCCAATGCAAAGCCGGGCAAGAGACACCCAATTGCCGAGGCATTGAGGGGAGGATCCTCAGCACAACCATTATCTAAAAAAATTTAGATTCATTATGAACAACGGCATCCCATTGTCCTTGCCAGTAAGTTCCAATCGCATACTTCAAGGAAAGTGATATTGCAAGCGGGAAACAGGTAGTTGGTAGGGGGTCGCCGAGAAGATGCAGCTTTAGCTAATGTATCCGTCCTCTCATTGCCCTCCACACCAACATGCATACGAACCTAACAGAAGCTCGCACGATGGGCAAGAAGAAAAAGCCACTCTAAAATTGATAAAACCAATGGTTGGATAAATCAGAAGACTCGAGTGCAGATAGAGGACTGTGGGAGTCACCAAAATTTAGAAAAAACAGATTGGGGTAGAGAAAAAAATGATATGGAGAGCATAAAAAATCGCAGTCAGTTCCGCCGTATATACTGAAGCAAAACCAGGAAGACTACAGCCCTAACCGAAGAATGAGAAGACGACACCAAAGCCTACTCCAGTAACAGTCTTAAATCCGTCAGTATAGACAGGGACAGAGCCCTCAGTGGTTGAGGAATGTTCTAAAAGGAGAGGGAGGGACACCTGAGAGGGAAGTGAGCTCTTTTTACCAACAGAAGACTTACAAAATGTCAAGCGAGGGAGTAGCCAAAAACCCACTCTCGGGATCCAATGTAGACAATCTGTCAGTCTTGGACAGAGAGGGCTAACATAAGTGACTGGACCCTGTAACCAATGGGCTTCGGGAAACAAGGACGAGTGTCATAAACAGAAACTCAGGAATCCTGGGAGACCGTGGCACAAGGAACTGAGTCAGGAAGGCGTCTCATCATCAACAACTGGCGACATAAATCCAAAGGGAGGACATCAGCGTCCACCAACAAACTTGAAAACGGGGATGACCTGAATGCCCCAGTTACCAGATGTACACCAGCAGGATGCACTGAATCTTACTTCCGAAGACAGGCATCTGTTGCACAGTAGATCTCGCACCCATATTCAAGCTTGGGGAGGATAAGGGACCTATGCAAGAGGAGGAGGGTGCAGTATGACGGTCTGCACTCCAAGTGGTATGAGCCAAAACCCTCAGAGAGACTCAAAGCTGCCTTGACAGAACGAATATGAGGAACCCAAGTTAGACCCAGAAACTGAATCTATTCCATCCAGGATATTCTCCAACGATAGAAATACAAGTCAGGGCCTGGGTGAACTGCACAAAGACGACAAAAATGCATAGTCACTGTCTTTGTTAAAGAAAAACAGAAACCACGAAACTTAGCCCACACAGAAATTCTATTAAGAGCCAGCTGCAACTTCCTCTCTATCACCAGAGATAATCTAGATGTAGAGACAGAAACTAAAAGATCATCAACATATATTCAGCCACCTACACCACAAGGAGTTCACTAATCACACACCAGTGCCCACATATTCTGGAAATTTCATGTAATTTCATTCAGCCGCTTTTCCATAATATTGCTAACAATCAAGGAAACAAAGAGAAAAAAAAAAATTCGCCTGACTCAGTCCGGGCGAGGCGAGGTAACAAGGCATATCGGCCTGATGGGATCCTTCAATTGTCCTCAAGGACTGTGCTTTGAGCTTACACCCTACCCAGGTAAACTCTTTCACCTTTGTTTCTCAACTTGTACCTTTCCTTTTTGCTGGAAGCTTGCTCTCATTCGACCTGTCCAAAAGAGGGTGACCATTAACAGCATTCTAACTATAGCCCAGTGGCCTCAACATCCTGTACTTCAAAAGTTTTTGCATCTATTCTGAATAAAAAACTTTCAAAGCACCTTTCCTGTCACAACCTTCATTCCAATTGTCAGTATGGGTACCACCAGGGAAGCTCCATTGGCGATCTTCTCACCTACCTTTCAGACTCCTGGTCATCCTCCTTTCGGGACTTTGGCGAAAGCTTTGCCATTGCACTTGACATATCAAAGATTTTCGATTGAGTCTGGTATAAACCTTTGATTTCCAAACTTTTCTCTTACTGTTCCTCTCCTTCTATGTGCGTCTTCGTCTCTAGCTTCTTTTCTGGTCGTTCTATAGCCACTGGTGTAGACGGCCACCATTCTTCTCCTAGAGGTACAGTATTAATAATGGTGTTCCTCAGGGCTCTGCCCTATCACAAACTCTCTTCGTTCCTCAGGGCTCTGTCTTATCACAAACTCTCTTCCTTCCATTCATCAGTGACCTCCTAAGCTTTACATCAAATTCTATCCACTCATACACTGAAGACTCCACCCTTCACCTTTCCACTCACTTCTCCCAGCATGCATCTCCACAATCACTTCAACAAACATGGGATGAGGTTATGGCACACCTAATATGTGACTTTGCTCAAATCTCAATTGGAGTAAAAGTACTCTCATTGTTTTAAATGGTTCAAAAACTCAGTTCTTAATCTTTCAACTCATCAAAATATTTCGTAGAAGTATTCTTTAGTTTTTTTTAACCATACCCAGCTCGATCCTAAATCATCTTTTAACATACTTGGGGTTTCATTCTCTCGGGATTTGTCTTGAACAAATCATATTACCTCTTCCAGAATCTGCTTCCAAGAGACTGGGTGTACTAGGCCGGCTCTGTGCCATCTTTACCCCTGCACATTTATTGACTTTATACTTGGATTTTAATTGCCCCTGTGAAGATTATAAATCTCATTTGGGGATTAGTTCTCCACATGGGACTCTTCTCAATATGCTGTTGGCAAAGATTTTTAGTCTCATTAACTCTCCCCCTTACTGGCTCCCTTCAACCTCTGTCTCTTTGCTGCACTGATTTATCTTTATCTCTATTCTATCGTTACTTCAATGGTCATTGCTCCTCTGAACTATCTGCTAGCATTCCCTCACCACTACTGTGGGCACGTAGCACCCGTCTAGCAACAAACTCTCATCCCTTTTCTGTTGAACATTCTAGTGCAAGAGCTAACCGTTACTTCCAGGCCTTCATGTATGCAACATGTCAAGTCTGGCACTGTCTTCGTTCTTTTGCATTTCTTACTGCCTAGGATCACCAGTCTTTCAAACGTAGTGTGTCCAGGCATTTGAGTCTCTTATCTTGTTTTTTGTTTTTCTTGGAGGCAACAATCTTGCAGGTTTCAAGCTTTTGAATCTTTCCTCCTTGCATAAGAAAATGTATATAAATGTATATAATTATTTAAATGTATGCATAAATGAAATTAGGAAGAAATATATACCGGTATATATATATATATATATATATATATATATATATATATATATATATATATATATATATATATATATATATATATATATATATATATTTGTTATAAATAACAGAACGGAGGAAGGAAAAACAAATGAGTAAAAAAAAATAATCCATACATCAGATTACTGATATCCTCAATTCATAATATATCTGTAACAGTTAGACTTGAACAGTTGTGGGTTGAAATTTGGAGGAAAACGACTGGGGAAGGAAGTTCCAGAGAGATGCAGTTCGAGGAATGAAAGAATTCTGATTGGCAAAAGTTCTGCAATATGGCTGAGTGTGTGTGTGTGTGTGTGTGTGTGTGTGTGTGTGTGTGTAGCCTCTGTGGTACAGTGGTACAGTGTGCGTTTTCGTACATGGGAGAACCAGGGTTTGCGCTCCGCCAGGGTAATAAACTTTGCGAGTGTTCACCCGGCCACGTACTGCTTTGGCCGACATAATGGGTGCTGTGGTTGAGCCAGTGTCACATACTAAAAAGTATGTTTGCACTCAGCTTGTGTGGGCGGATTACTATAAAGTATGTTTGCACCCACTCAGCTTGTGTGGGCCGATTGCAGTTGGTTCACGGACTACACACACATCCAAAGCCGCTCCAACATTATATTCACTTTTAACCCGTTGGCTGCGGTATTTAGTTGAAAGGGACCCTTTGGCTGTGTGGCCATCTCCCCAAAACTCTGCTCTCGCAAAAGAACATGAAATATATATCAGTGTATTTGCCATATATCTGTGTATCTTCTGGTAAACATTTATTTTTTCTAAAACGCCATGGTAATGGCGAAGTTGTGAACAGAAGTTAGAGAAGTTGGTGCCATAATGCATCCTACATTTACTGAGTGTGAGAGAAAATAGAGCATCAGAGCGGACTCTAAAATAAACTGAATACACCGATACAAATGTAAACCACATCGGGAAATGGGTGTACTGATAAAGTACGTGGCTGATGTGTACCGTGGAATATAAGAACAATATGTCGATATGGATATGACATGGATATGAGTGATAGGGTGATGGTCAAGTCACACCGACACATCGACATACCTGTACACCTGATAATAGCTCGCTAAAATGCCCTGGTATGTTCACAATTAGCTAGTTAGTGACACTAAGAATTTGTCGTGTGTGTTTGTGTGTGTGTGTGTTCTTACCTTACCTAATTGTTCTTACCTAATCGTATCTTTACAGGAATGAGTCAAGCTCGTACTGTCCCGTGTCTTAAACCATATTTATCGTACATATCCTTAAATTTGTGAATTGTTTTGGCACACACTATTTCATTCGGTAGTGCATTCCATTGATCAATTGCTCTGTTTGGGAAACTGAATTTCCTTACGTCTTTATCACCTTTTTTTTTTTTTTTTTTTTTTTTTTAATAACAGAACGGAGGAAGGAAAGACAAATGGAGAAAAAAAAATAATCCATACACCAGATTACTGGTGTCCTCTGTTCATAAAATATCTGTAACAGTTAGACTTGAAGAGTTGTAGGTTGAAATTTGGAGGAAAACAACTCTGGGGAAGCGAGTTCCAGAGAGATGCAGTTCGGGGAATGAAAGAATTCTGATAGGCAGAAGTTCTGCAATATGGTTGAGTGACATTCCAGTCATGAGCGCTACCAGATGCCCGTGTAGCACGAGGGAAGGCATGGAGAGGTGGCACCATGGACGCAACTTCGTCTGAGCATTTGCCAAAAAAATATCTGTAAAATAATGCAAGGGAGGCAACATTCCTTCTTACTTGCAGGGAGGTAGTTTATATGTAATGGCAGGGTTGTTAATGATTCTAACAGCTTTATTCTGAATTTTGTCTAGTTGCCTTAATGCAACCTCTCCACAACCATTCCACAAGGGTGAGCAATATTCAAGCTGAGAGCGCACATGACTCTTATAAATTATAGCTAACTGCTCATCGGCGAAGAAGTTACGGACTCTGTACAATAATCCAAGTTTCTTTGAGGCGGTTTTAGCAAGTGATCTGACATGAGAGGTCCAGCTGAGGGCACTGTTAAGTGAGACACCAAGAACTTCAATACTTTTGGAGATGGGAATATTAGTAGCACTGAAGGTAATGTACGAGTCTGGCAATATCTGTCTATTGGTAAACTGTATATATTTAGTTTTACTAGCATTAAAAGAGACAAGGTTGTTTTGTCCCCATTCACTGATTGTAGATAGATCTTCATTTATGGAGATGGCTGTATTGAGTTGAGAGGTAGAGATATTAGACTTTGTAAATGGATGTCTGAGTGTGAATGAACTATGTAGTGTTGAGTCATCTGCATATGAGTGAATGGGATTGTGAGTGACAGATAAGAGATCATTAATATGAACCAGAAATAGGGTTGGCGCCAGAACTGATCCCTGCGGCACGCCGGCGTTAATTGAGTGGAAATTCGAATATACATCATCTACTTTTACTCTTATTTTCCTGTCACTAAGATAAGAAGAAATTGCAGTGTCCTCTTGCTGATGCTTCTCCATATGTTAAGTAATCATTTATGTCTATTTTCTCCTTCCCTGATATGCACTTATATAGCATTATCATGTCACCTCTTTTCCTTCTCTCCTGTAGTGTTGGTAGATTCAGTTTATTTAGTCTTTCTTCGTAGCTTAGGTCCCTTAAGCTTGGTATCCATCTTGTAGCGGCCCTTTGAACTTTTTCAATCTTGTCTATATGCTTTTTGAGATGAGGACTCCAGACTACTGATGCATATTCCAGGGTTGGTCTAATGAATGATGTTATTATCCTTCATAGCATGTCTTCATTTATGTATGTGAATGCTATTCTCATACTTGCAAGCAGTGTATACATTTTCCGTACCTTCTCGCTGATGTGGTCAGCCAGAGATAGTCTGTTATTGATAATCACACCTAGGTCTTTCTCTCTTTCTGATGTGTATAGGGTTTTATTTCCTAACTTATAATCCCAATCAGGTCTTTTTCCACTTTTACCAAACTTGATTACATGACACTTGTCCACATTGAATTCCATTTGCCATGTATTACTCCATTCATGAAGTTTATTTAATTCGTCTTGTAGCTCTTTACAAGAGTCTGTGTTAGTCCTTTGTATTTTTGCATCATCTGCAAACATATTCAGATAGCTCTCATTTCCAGTGTTACTGTTTATATCATTTATATACACAAAAAACATGATTGGTGCCAGCACTGAACCCTGTGGTACTCCACTAGTCACTTCTTTCCATGATGAGTAGTTTCCTCTTAGTATTGTTCTCATTTCTCTTTTTATGAGAAAGTCTTGCATCCAACAAAACAGTTTGCCTCGAATTCCTCCTTGATGGTACAGTTTCCATAAAAGTCTTTGGTGTGGTACTGTGTCAAAAGCTTTCTTGAAATCTAAATAGATCCTGTCCACCCATCCTTCCCTTTCCTGTATTCTGTTTGTTACTCTGTCATAGTAGCTCAACAGGTTAGTAACACATGATTTTCCTTTTCTGAAACCAAACTGTCTTCTGTTATCATACTGTGTTCTTCTAGATGATTTACCCAAGCTTTTCTTATAAGCCTTTCTAATACCTTGCTTACAACACTGGTCAGTGAGACTGGTCGGTAGTTGAGTGGATTTTGTCTATTTCCTTTCTTGAATAAGGGGGCAATATTTGCTTTTTTCCAAATATCAGGTAGTTTACCTTGACTCAAGGATTTCTTGAAAATTAAAAATAATGGTTTACTTATCTCCTTTGCACATTCTCGTAATACCCAACATGAAATTTCATCAGGACCACTTGCTTTTCCTCTGTCTAATCTACTTAATTCCTCCTGTATTACTTTTTCTGCTGTTTGTATATCTGGTAGTATGTGTGGACATGCGTGTTCCACATAGTCCCTCTCAAAATTTTTTTCTTCTGTAAAAACTAATTGGAAATTCTTATTTAGTGCTTCACAAATATCTTTCTCTTGTGTATAAGTGAGTCCCTCGTCCGTAATGAATTGTATTATATCTTTTACTTTGGTTTTGCTTCTGATATAGCTGTAAAACAGCTTTGGTTGATCACTACTTTTATTTATTATATCCTCCTCAAACTGTTTTTGTGCTTCCCTCCTTATTCTTGTATAGTCGTTTCTTGCCTGTTTGTAATTATTATACGCCCTTTCACTATTGTGTCTTCTGTATCTATTCCACAACAAATCTCTTCTTTCTTTTGATTTTTTACATTCTGTATTGAACCATTTCTGTATTTTCTTATCTGCTTCTTTGTGCTGTGGGATGTACTTCTGGACTCCTATTTCATAAAATTCACAGAATTTTTTATATACAGCATTTAAATCTTGTCCTCTAAGCTCATTTTCCCAATCAACTTCTAAGAAATACTTCTTTAGGTCTTGATAATTTCCCTTTTTATAGTTTAGGCTCTTTTTGTAACTGTCATTGCTGTTTACTATGTCATATGCTATCCTGAAGTTATAATTTAGTACTGCTTGATCGCTTTTGCCGAGTGGAGGGTAATATATTAAACTGTCAATAACATTGTCTTGCCTAGTAAATATTAGATCTAGCACTGAAGGTACATCAAGTCCTCTTTTTCTGGTGGTTTCCCTCACATGTTGCGTTAGGAAAAACTCTTGCACAAGATCCAGGAGCTTTTGGTCCCAACAGCTTTCTTGGCTAATTATATCTAGAGTATTCCAATTTATATTTGTATTGAAATCCCCAGTTAGTATGATTCTTTCCGATTTCTCTTCCATTTTATGTAATAATGATCTTATACTCTGAATTGTACTCTCTGCCAGGTCCTCATATTCGTCTCTTTCCCATGTGTTTGATCTGGGTGGTATGTACAAATTGGCTACAATTACTTTACCTTCAGATGTGTTGATCTCTACTGCAATCAGTTCTACTTGTGATGGTATATCTAATTTTATTTCATTGACTTTTAGATTTTTCTTAGTTAATATTATAATTCCTTCTTTTTTTTTTAATTTCTGTCTCTTCTCTATATATTGTATTCCTCTAAGTTTAGTATGTCATTGGATATCCTTGGTGTTAATTTTATTTCAGTTAGGCATATTATTTGTGGTTCATTTTCTCTGACATAATCATTCATCTCTAGTAATTTAGATACCATTCCATCCACATTTGAGTACATCAACTTTATCATCTTGTTTATATACTTGTCATGACATGGTTCTACTACCTTCCTCCTTTTTCTTCCATCCTGTTTGTGTACCACTTTCGTACCTGCAATCCTATTACTTTGTAAAAAAAAAAATTCTTCTTCTCCTCTTCTGATCTTCCCTCATTTTTTGTTTTTGCTTCCTCCCTTTTCTTTTTCAGTAATTCCAGTTCCTCTTGTGTTAGGCATCTTTTTATCCATACATTTTTGAACTCCTCTTTTTCCATAAGATTCTTTGCATTTTTTAGTATCTCTTCCACAGTGTTTACACTCTGGAAAGTCACCTTTAGAGGTCTTGTCTTGCTTTTCTCGTATTTCCCTAACCTGTTGTGTTCCTCTATGTCTTTACTACAGATTTCCTTTGATACTTCTTTCAGTAAGCTCATTACATTTGCCATCTCCTTTTTGTCTCTTGTGATCTTGGTTTTTACTTCTTCCTCTTCTATACCAGTGATTACTATAGATTTGTTGATATCTACTGAATCTCTGACTAAGTTTGGATTGTTTTGGATTATTCTTTTCACTTCCTTTTTAATGCTTTTTTTCTCCACCCTTGTTTCTAAGTCTTTCTTTACTTTCACCATTTCAGCATACGTGGTTTCTACATCATTTTTGTAGCTTTGCACAGCTTCATTCACCTGTGTTATCTTCTCCTCAATATCACTGCTCTGGTCAATAAGACTGCTTGCTTGCCTAATTGTCTCTGTGTCATTTTTGAACTCTTCCATAACACTCTCGTGATTGACTACTGTACTTGCCATTTCACTCACTTTCTTCCTAAGCGTACTCAGTTCCACTGTTAGTTCACTGATGGTTGTGTCTTTCTTATTGGCCTCCCTTCCTAGTTTTTCTATTTCTTCCTTTTGCAAGTGCATTTGCCTCTTTGTTTCAACAATTTCATTTTTGAAAGCCATTTCTAGTTTGTGTACACGTTCAACCAGTCTATCGTGAGCCTCCACTTCAACCAGTTCTTGGTAGAAATCATCATTTTGCTTTTTATTTTTATCCCTTTTCTTTTCCAAATTTGCTTTACTAAATTATGTATTCATTTTGCAATACTAAAAGAACAGAGTATGTACTTACAGAGTATGTACACTTTCCCCGTGTGTGTGTGTGTGTGTGTGTGTGTGTGTGTGTGTGTGTGTGTGTGTGTGTGTGTGTGTGTGTGTCCTGATCAGCCTCTAAAGTAAGTCGGTGCAAACACAAACCAGTGGGGGAAAAAGGGGAGTGCTGATGAAAAACCTCACGTGTACTGTGAAAAACAAGAAAAAAGCCCACTGGCTACACCACACCCCTCATGCAAGACGCCCATGCTCTGACACACACACACACACACACACACACAAGAAGAATTCGTGGATATGATTATGGAAACAAATCATAGTGTGAAAAAAGGGGTGTACTGATGAAGAGAGAGAGAGAGAGAGAGAGAGAGAGAGA
This sequence comes from Coenobita brevimanus, assembly GCF_032717465.1. Lineage (NCBI taxonomy): Eukaryota > Metazoa > Arthropoda > Malacostraca > Decapoda > Coenobitidae > Coenobita > Coenobita brevimanus. Next base: position 10,726,133 of record NC_136986.1, on the reverse strand, counting down.
GAGAGAGAGAGAACACCGGTGGGAGACAGGAGACAAAGACGGGGCTCGCTCAGGTGAGGGTAAGGGATAAAGGGACGAAGGCGGGGCTGCCGGAAATCAAGTGTGCAGAGTGAATTGCTCCTATTTCCTTTGTCTAATAAATCTATTTCCATACTCATGAGATGTGATTATAGAAGATGACTAACCATCTGTGGTCGGATGAGGTCAAGGAAGCCTAATATTCAAATATTGTGGGTGATATATCGGTGTTGTCACTTTAGCGGGGTTAAGTTTCAGATTTCCTGCATTCCTGGCATTCCTTTGACATTGTATAGTACGGAAGACATGGATATGGATGAAAGAGTTATGTTCAAGTCATACAGGCACACATACATATGGATGGGATAACAATCAATCAATCAATCATTTCCTGTGGCACCCTCGGGGATGCATAGGGCCTCGATGAACTCACACCACCACATCCTATCTTGTGCTAACTCCTCAAGATCTCCCCAACACTCATCTCCAGCTTCCCGTCTCATTGTCCTCATCCACGTCTCTTTTGGCCTTCCTCTACCTCTCCTACCAAGTGCCACCCACCCTGGTGTACCTCGTACTATTCCCTGTCTCCTATACACATGTCCTAGCCACTTCCATCGTGAGAATCTAACATATTCATCGACCGGCTGCACTCCCGTTATTTCTCTAATTCTACTATTTGGTATCCTTTCCCACCACTTAACTCCTAATATTCTTCTAAGTGCTTTATTTTCAAACACCAAGAATTTATTCTCCATAGTCACTGTGCTGTACCAAGACTCGTGTCCATAAATTAAGATACTCCTAACCATTACCTTATAAAGTTTGATTTTTGTATGCACAGAAAAATTGTTATTATTCCAAATATTTTTAAGCATTCCCATTGCCTGATTAGCCTTCTTTAACCTTTCCTCGAATTCAAAGTTCAAAGAACCATCCTTGGCTAAATAAATACCTAAATATTTAAACCTATCAACTTGCTTTACAACCATACCTCCAATTACACATTCCTGCGCATTTTCCATATTCATATTGATTATTTCAGTTTTTCCACAATTAATAACCAAACCCACCTTGCGACCTTCACCCACCAAACAGTCCAACACTCTCTGCATCTCTTCTGGCCCATCACAAATCAAAACTATATCATCTGCATAATCTAAATCCAAAAGTTTCCTGTTCTCTCCCCAAAGTATACCTGCACCGGTTTCTGTTCCAATGCGTTTCATAATGTAATCAATGACCAATATAAATAGTAAAGGCGATAGAACACCACCTTGAATGACTCCGGACTTGACTTCAAACGAATCACTCAAACAACCATCAACCATCACTTTACAAAATGTATCCTCATGCATGTTCATAATGACCCTCACAAACTCCTCTGGTATTCCATAATGTCTCATGATCTTCCCCATAGTCTCTCTCGAAACACTATCAAAAGCCTTTTCAAAATCAACAAAACAAAGACTTAACGGTACTCTCATTTCATTAACTTGCTGCATCAAATGCCTAACTATAAAGATATGATCATTGCAACCACGTCCCTTTCTAAAACCAGCCTGTTCATCCCTCAGAATACCCTCAACCACCGGCTCCAACCTATTTAACAACACTCTACTGAAAACTTTCAAAGCTATCGGTGACAAAGAGATTCCCCTCCAATTACCACATTCACTCAGGTCTCCCTTCTTCGGAACTTTAACAATTACACCATTCTTCCAAACTGATGGTAGTAACCCCGTCACCCATATCTTATTGAATAGCTTGGTCAAGATCATTATTAATCTATCCCCCTCCACTTTAAACATTTCCGGAAATAAACCATCCTCCCCTGGTGCCTTATTATTCTTTAAATGTTTTAATGCTTTCTCCACTTCTGGAAGCCTCAACTCTCCTGTTTCTATATTTAAATCTTCCTGAGCAGACGGTATATCCTCTTCTGGTGGTATTGGTCTATTAAGAACTGTCTCAAAATGCTCTTTCCATCTATTTTTAATATCTCCATCTTTGGTCAATAAATTTCCTTCCATGTCTCTAACTGGTATTTCCTTGCGTTTACCTGCATTACCACTCAGTTCTCTAATCGATTCATATGCTATTCTTTGACTCTGTCCATCATTTTTGTTTATTAAGATTTCAGTCTCTGCAACCTTTTCATCCACACATCTTCTTTTATCTCTCCTAGCTAACCTTCTTACTTCTGAATTCAAACTCCAGTACGCAGCTCTTGCTAATTCAATCTCTTGTTCATCAACGCATTGCATCTCACTCCTCAATTTAGCCTCACCTCTCTTTTTTATTATATCCCACGTTTCCTCTGACATCCATTTCTTTCTCCTGAATCTATGTCTCCTTCCAATCGTACATTCAGCAGTGGTGGCTTACATAAGGGTGGTTTCAATAAAGTAGGGTCAAGGTTCAGGTATATTATCCTGCCTATCTCAGATTAATTTGAAACTGTTCATTACTGAATGTAATAAGCATTGATATGGATAACAGGGTTGTGGTCAAGTCATATAGACACATAACTATACATGGGATAATAGTTTGCTGTAAATCGCGAAATAAAAATATAACACAGAACATAACATGTATTGGAACAGTACGCCAAATAAAACAAAAGTGGCTTACAGACTTATGGAAAATAGGTTAACACGAAATGGGGCATGATAACATGAATTTCAAAACATAACAAAACTGAATAGTGTGGCAAACACAGCAGTGACTTAAAGACTTGTAGTATATAATTTGGTAGGTGGTGGTGACCATCATCCACTCACTTGATGTAGTGCAGCCTACTTCTTACTTAGCTTTTATCATTCTTTTTCTCTGCCTGCCTTCCTCGCTCCCTATTTCTCCCATGTTTCTTGTCACTTCTTATTGCTTATCTTTCTTTTACAGGTGTCTTTACGTTGAGTGACAAGCCAATGGTTTCCTGTAAGCCAAGAAACCATTTACAATGCTAGGGGGTAACCATATAACCAAACTATACGTTCTCCCTACGTGTCAATAAGTGGGTTGGTGATGGATTAGTGTCCCTCCCCGTAAAACAACTAAATCAAAGTCAAATGGCCAACCCTTATGGGATTATGGCGTCTGACAATAGACAGGTAGATATGAATGGCCTGTAAAGAAAGTACTATTGATAATAAAAATTATAAAACATGAAATTGAATAGTATGGCAAATATACAAATGACTTACAGACTTGTAGTACATAAATTCATACATGTAGCCACTGGGGGGGCAGGGGGGGCACTTTGTCCCCCTGGAAAAATTTTGGGGAAATGCTGAAAGGGATTTTTGGCATAGTTCTTGTTAGTGATGAAAAAAAAAAAATAGTTCATGTTTTTTTACAAAAAAAAAATTATATATTTTTTTTGTTTTTTAATGTTTTTTTCCCTAATTTCCTGGTACGGATATTTGATTGTTCTTATACCATTTTCTATGCCAAAAGTTTATATTTTTTGGGCCAGACATTAGTCAAGCATTCTGACAGTCCTGGAAAGAGTAAAAATACAATAAATATTTCCCCTGTAACCTGTTTGAACTGTGCTGACAAGGTGCTTATGTGTTCCAAAATGTGCAAGAAAATAACCAAGTTTCCTACTCCACGTCAGAAGAGGTAGCAGGGCCAGGAGTCAGGACTAGAACCTCTGACGAGTCTGACCTTCAGGCTTGATAACTGACTGCCTTAAATAATGAAAAAGTAACAAAATTAATTTTTCCATAGATTTCAATGCAGCTCACACACAAAGAATCTGATGGGCCCATGTGTGTTCTCAAGACGTTCTCCTTATGCCCACCTTTAAAAGAAAAGATTTGGGGGAGAGGGCCGTTATGTGCTTGGTTAGGTATGCAAGGAGGTGGGGGGTATGTGCTTTGTCAGGCGGGAAGTTGCAAAAGCATAGTATAACCTATGTTTTACTTAGAATTACTTCACGTATTTTTTCCCAACTTTATGCCCACCCCCCAATATACCCTATATATGCTCGTATTTTATTGGTCTTACACCTGCCATACGATTACAATCAATTTAGAACCTTCTACTGGACAAGTTAGTCAGGGCCGTGTCCAACTTCCCGAGTTGAATGGTCTCTTTAAGGTAACCAAAGGAGTGGGAGAGGGAGGCCTTCATGTAGGGGCATCAGTATAACTGAGCTGCTGCACTGTCCAGTTATATCAACGTCTCTCGGCTCCCTCCCCATCCCCTGAAAAGAAGAAGGTTAGTTGCAGGAAAACATAATCTTAAGCCTGCAGTCCACTGGGCTCATATTTCAGATGAACCTGGTGCCACTTCTAAGTCAAGGTTGATACATTTGCTCTTATAAATAATGCAAACAGAAAACGACGTCATCAAATCGGAAAGAAGACTTAGTATTTATGCCTACCGACTCCTCGAGGGTCATTAAGGAAGACAATGTTTATTAAGTTTAAAACTTCCCTTATGCTTTGTTTGTTACTGGCCACTGCAAGGCTACTAGTCTGGGGTTTGGCCAGCTGAAGTTACCATGTGAAGACATAGTCAAGTTACCTTCACAAATGACTCAACTGCAACCCGGTTTGGAACACGGCATAACAGGAATAATAAGGATCAACTTATGTCGAATTACAGAGAGAGAAAGCAGGTGGAGCCGAACCCAAGTGATTTGCACCGCCTATCTAAAATGCAGTAGCCAATTCCAGCTGAAAAACCTGATGGTACCACCCTCTTTAAGGACTATTGGAAACAATGCTGCTACTCTGATAGGTCAGTGAAAGAAAAGAGGCATGGCTACTGGGATAGATGAACAGTGGCTTGATGCTGGAGAGCCCCTGACTTTCGATTCCAGCCCCCTCTAAATCCTTCTCTTAGTTAATGATTTAGTGTAAGATGTATTCCAAGACATCAAGTCATCAGTTTTTGTAATATTGTGTGATTAACCTGTACACAGCTGCCTAGTAATATAATTGTTCCCATTTAGCTGAAATGTCGATGGATTTTACCAGAGTAGGTTTGTAAGTGATTCTGATCAAGTTAGAGTGTCCTACGGTGCACCTTTTATTATGAAAATGAATCTGTTTGATGTTGTACAGAGGTTTTCTAAGTAAAGTAATGTATATTTGTTTAAGTATAATTGCTCTTGGTTTGGCTATCAAAGCCAGAAATCTCCTTGCACAGTCCTGGCAGAATTAAATCGGCGACCTCTGCCAGGCTAGCCTAATGATTTTGGCCTGAACCTTATTATGTAATTATCTATCATGATGTTGACGAATTTTGGTGATGTTAGAGCATGTTTGCAAACTGATCCTCGACAATATGCAGCAGATAATCTTGCTAAATTTGAGCTTAAGCCGACAACTCAGGTCTTATGAGTGAAACTTCTCAGTAATAATAATCTTAATTTACTTAGGAGCCTTCCTCAAACAGTAAGCAAAGTGACTCCACCAAAGAAACCCTGTTTGCTAGTTTCATTTCTAAAAGACTAGCAATAATTGACGATGAAAATACTAAGAAAGTCACAATTCCCTGAGATAGGTGCTTCACAGTCTCTTAGGCTGAAGAGGATAATAAATGTTGCTGAGCCTGATGAATGTATTTTATTATAGGGAGTACTTTATTATGTGTCTGGTCCCTTGGCTGAAGTGGAGCTTCAGTTAGAATTAACTTCAGGTCAAGTATGTGTGGTTATCGTTAAAAGTTTCCCTAAAATGGGTCCTTTTCCTTTTGGGTAACAACTTAGTAGAACAAGTGAGTGCAGTTCTCTGTGTATCAGAAAGTCCCATATGCGAGGAGAGGATAAAAGCACTGGAGGTAGAATGCCTTTCACTGTGTCCTGCCTGTGCTGTAACTAGAGCCATGACGGCATGTGACATGTACAGGTGAATGGTACGTGAGAGAACTGCTGGGCCTTGATAGCAGGCTGTGAAGCCTATGCCCAGAGTATGACTCATAAAAAAAAAATGATGGCAAAATTCCGTTCTGATAGCGATAATATCCTTACTAATTGGGTGCCAGATGATATTTCTCTGGCTGATACTTACTTTACCCACTCGTACGCTGATGATTTGACCCCTCACCTTTCCGTTCGGTTCCCACAACAATCATGTCTGCAGTTACTTCAACAAACAAGGGATGAGGCTGTGGCACACCTAATGTCTGATAGGGCTCGTATTTCTTACTGGGATAAAAATAATCTTGTTGTTTTAATTGCATCAAAGACTAAGTTTTTACACCTATCTATCCGACACAATCTTCCACACGAGTACCCACTAATGTTCCATAATATCCAGCTGAATCCTGCATCATCCATGAACATGCTTGAGGTTTCATTCACTCGGGACTTATCTTGGAAAAGTCATATTGCATCTCTTGTAATATCTGCTTCCAAGAGATTGGGTATGCTAAGCCGACTCCGTATCTTCTTTACCCCTGCACAGTTGTTGACTTTATACAAGGGTTTTATTCACCCCTGTGTAGACTACAACTTTCATATGTGGGAAGGCTCCTGACTGTCTTGGAAAAATCATATTGCATCTCGAAAAATCTGCTTCCAAGAGATTGGGTGTGCTAAGCCGACTCCATACCTTCTTCACCCCTGCACAGTTGTTGACTTTATACACAGGTTTTATTCGCCCCTGTGTAGACTACAACTTTTTGTCTCATTAACTCTCCACCGCTTACTAGCTCCCTTCAACCTCTGTCTCTTCATTGCACTGTTGTATCTTTATCTTATTTCTATCTTTCCTTTAATGGTCACTGCTCCTCTGAACTGTCTGCTTGCATTCCTCCACTTCTACGACGGGCGCGTAGCATCTGTCTAGAACGAACTCTCATCCCTTTTCTGTTCAACTCTCTAATGCAAGACCATTACTCCCAGTCCTTCATTTATGCAACAGGTCACTTCAGGAACTATCTCCCACTGTCAGTATTTCCTACTTCTCATGATCTCCAGTCTTTCAAACGCAGTGTGTTCAAGCATCGAAATGAAGAGATCTTGAATTTGGCTCTTTTGTATTTTTTTTCTTTTCTTGGAACTGTTTTTGGCCTCCTGGCGTTTGGTTCCTTCCTTCTTGCATAAGAAAATATGCATGAACATAGATGGTGTGTGTGTGTGTGTGTGTGTGTGTGTGTGTGTGTGTGTGTGTGTGTGTGTGTGTGTGACGTGGTAAGCGTTATGCCGGGCATTACACTGGCCTGCGGCAACATGACTGGAAACAAGCTATTGTCAATTGTCGGCAAAAACCTAAAGATCAACAAACAAAACATACACCACTGGAATCAGCATGGAAAACTGAGTATAACAAGACCAAAAAAATCAAATAAACAAATTCTTTGTTATACAGGGTAATTTATCAAAGCAGTTACTAAACTCACTCTTGTATCTCTGGAGGCCTTCAGCAATCACTGGTCGACATCCAAAATGCTTTCAAAACTTACATAATTAATTTACACCCGGAAATACGTAAATTCTTTGACATTCTCAAATGTCAACATTCTCGAAATGGTAACAAGTTGCAGTTCCTGTTCTTGTATGATTCATATGTTGTTGCATAAATCCTGTAACTCTAGATTTACACAAAAACAAATAGCATATTCGGAACCTATGCATTGACATTGATCAGAAATAGCGTAAAAATCAACATAAACAAAAAAATGGTTAAACTTACTAGACAGGAGTGTGCTGTTGCAGATGACTGCGTGAAGACCATGAGTGAACAATTATATAAAAGAAGATGATGCCCTGGGATGAGGAAAATATGGGAAGATAAAGTATTTGAACCTGATAATGAAGATAGTGAAGAGTGTCCTTCAAGGTATAATAAGGGAAATAGTGAATATTCATGAAATGCAGTTGGGGTTTATGTCAGACATAGGGGCCAGTGATGCAATATTCATTGTCTAATACCTTCAGGAAAAATTTTGATAGAAAGGAAGAGGGAGTTGTACTTTGTTTTTGTTGATTTGCAAAATGCTCTTGAAAAAGTGCACAGGGAGGTGGTGAAGTGAGAAGTTTTCAAAAGCTTTTCAGTTAGAGTGGTTAAGGCAGTGAACGAGAGTGCTGAGAGAAGTGTGGTATGAGTGATAAGTTTTCCATGAATATTGATGTGCATTAGTGGTCAGTTTCAAGCCGCTTATTGTTTATCGTGGTGCACGAAGCTCTCTCTCGCTCATGACTACAAAACTGGATTCCTTTGATAAGTGTTGTATGCTGAGGACTAGGTGCTGATCACGGAGAGTGAGAGAATGATAGATGAGATTCAAGAGGTGGAGAAAGGAATGGGGCACAAACGTTCGAAAGTTAGCATGGATAAAACAAAAGTTATGTTATCTTGTACAGGTGGTGGTGCTGTCAAAGCAGAAGGAGTAAATTTAAGCTCAGTTTCCCACTAGAATGTGGATATAAATCCACATTGTGCAGTGTTCATGATAAGTGGTGCATAAGAGATGTAACATTACTAGAGGCAGGCTGTGAAATACTGCTGATGTGGAGTGTGCGGTATGAAAATGAGAGAGGTGGGGAGACTAATTTTACTCAAGAGTATCCTGAGTGTATGCAGGAGATTTGTTATATGAAGGATATGATATGTGCTGGAGGCACGATTGGAGCTACCCCAGCATCAAGGGCAAGAAATGGTAGAAAGAAGTTTAGGGACTTGTTGCCCCTCTTGACACTGAGAGGGCTCTTCCATCGTGTTATGCGTTCCTTGTATGCAGCATGTGTTAGGAATTTAATGCTGAGGTGGTGAGATTCGGGCAGTAAAGAAGGAAGATATTGGTCTGAAACGTACAGAGATGAAAATTATGAGAATGGTGTGTAGTGCATCCTTGAATGACAAGCCTGGGAGGGCCGGGGTAGGACTGCGAATGAAGAGTTGAGGGGAAGGATGGGACTTAAATGCATTATTGTTGTGATGAGAAGGTAAAGATTGAGGTGTTTTGGGCATGGGAAGAGGTTGGAAGAAGACAAATGAGTGCAGAGGGTGAAAGTTTGGAACAATGATAGTAGAGCTGCTAGAGGTAGATCGAGAAATACTTGGACGAGGATAATTAATGTGACCTTGGGGTTAAGGGACGGAACAGTCAGGCTGCTAGAGGTCAAGCAGCTTGGTGAGGCGTCATTACGTTACCAAGGCTGATGCAAGCAGCCATGTCAGAGCCTTAATATGTGAAGCATTAGGCTATTTGACCATTATTTTTAGGGTCAATAAAAGAAAGTGTGAATCCGCATCTTTATTAGAGTAATGAAATATATTACACGGCTACACAAATGAAAAACGTAGGTTTCACTAGATCTTTACTCGAAAATCGTTTGCAAATTACAGAAGGTTTGTTCTCACTTTTGTTTAACCTTCGAAATTAAAAATATTTCAGTATCTCCAGTCTACAGGCTAATATACAAACTGAATATGTTTATTATAATATTAAAGAAAATGCATATAAACAAAAGGAGGTGGTGGGTCGTGCCACACACCTTCTGCAAGAAGTAGAGATCTATCTATCTAACCTAGGCTGCTTCCCCCAAGGAAAGTGAGGTAGCCCAGACAGGACGACACACTCCCCACTTACTCATCCATTCAAACACATTCATTCGCATCTTAGCCCCAAAGGGGAGAAGGGACAGATCCTCACTACACCAAACCCCACGAGGGTCAATTGCGCAATGCAAACAGTGACATCCGCAGCAAGGCCCGACAGCAGAGCTGGTTTACCCCTGCCACATCATAATAAACCCATCCCCTTACCTGCACATGACCTGATTAGCTAATAAAGTGAAAAAAAAAAAATCATAAGCTATTATACATAACAGATTTAATATAGTAATGGTAAATTATTAAAGTCCAAGCTGTTATACACTGAGCAGTTAACAGAGGGGGGAAATAATACAATTCCATGAATCATATACTGAGTAAGCTAAATACATCCATTGGTGCCTATGGGTATCCTACTCACAGATTAGTCAATGACTAGCATAAATATGGATATATATCAAATAAATCCATTGGTGGCTATACGTATGCTACTCAGGGGTCTATCTATTACTGGTATAAAATGGATCATATAATTAGAAATATTGTTAATGCAGTGCTGAAATTTAATAAGTATATGTGCCATTAAGTAATTCAGAAAGAATTCTCTACAAACTTTGTGCAGATTCAGGGTATTTACGAGTCAGTGGTGGAAAAGTGGTCGGGATGGGGCGGGTTAAAATTAATATATTCTTCATTATTAGCCACGGAATTTGCAGAATGACTCATTCACACTGAGGAAGTCAAAATTTGGAATAATTAGAATTACACTTTGTTTACCTCTGGGGGTAGGGGGTGTTTTCAAGAATACTCCCCCAGTATCCCTGGTTGTCGTAAAAGGTGACTAAAAGGGTTGGCAGAGGGTTAGTGCCCCTTCCCGGAAAACAACTAACTAAAAAGACAAACAATAAGCCTCGGACAAGGACTGATCAAAAGATGATGACCAAGGACCGGACAAAGGACATGGTAATTGGAATGTGGAATGTAAGGGGAGCGAATGATGAGGTGAAAGAGAGATAGATTGTCAAGGTACTTGAGGGTGCGAAAGTTGATGTATGCGGAATAACTGAAACGAAATGGGGAGGTGAGAGTGTGAGAGAATGGGAGTATGGATGGGGTATATGTGCAGGAGTAGGTGAGAATGAGAGGGCAAAAGAAGGAGTATGTATAGTTGTGAGTAAAAGATGGAAGAAGAGCATAAGAGAGTATGGATCAATTGGGTCAAGGATTGTGTGGGGAAGATTGAAAGTTGGAATACAAATGTGGGCGATTGTGTGTGTGTATGTGCCAATTCAAGATCGTGCAAGCAGAGTAAGAGAAGTGTTCTGGACAAATGTGGAAGTGTGCATGGAAAAGTTTGGAAGGATTGAGAGAGTGGTTTTGATCGGTGATATGAATGGTAAAGTAGGGAATATGAAGGTGGATGGAATAGTTGGTGAATGGGTTGTGCCTGCTGAGATAGATGAGAATGGCAGTGTGTTAGTGGACATTTGTGCTGCGAGAGGGTTGATGATAGCCAATACCCTCTTCAGGCACAAAATGATCCACAGGTATACATGGCGAGTGATGAGAAAGGTGGGTGGTGAACTGAACGAAAGGAAGGCAATGATTGATTATGTGTGTGTGGATGAAAGGATGCGAAGATGTGTAATAGATGCAAGAGCTTATAGAGGTTGGGGGAGTGGACTTTCTAATCACTACTTGGTGGTGGCCAAAGTCAAGGTCCAATTAGGATGGAGAAATAGTAGAAGGGAAGGACTGGAAGAAGGAGTATTTGTAAGGAGAGTGGAAAGGTTACAAGAGGATGAGAAAAAGGCAGAGTATAAGAGAGAAGTGGTGGAATGATTGGGCAAATATAAATTGGAGCAGATGGGGGACGTGGAAGGTGTGTGCAGGATATTTACAGAAGAAATATGTGCAGCATGTGATGTCATGTGTAGGATGAAGAGAAGACGGAAGGGTGTGAAAGGAACAGCGTGGTGGAATGAAGAGGTGAGGTAGGCTGTGGCACAAAAGAAGAAAGCATACAATGAATGGGTGAGAAATAGGGGCGTGGAAGAAGTTGAGAGGGGGAAGAGAGAGTTATATGTAGAAAGAAAGAGAGAGGTGAAAAGGTTAGTAAGAGAGAATGAGAAGAGAGCAGATGATGATTTTGGAAGGAACTTGAGTGTAAAGTGGAGAGACTGTAAGAAAATGTTCTGGAAAGAGGTGAAAAGAGTAAGACAGGGTGGAAGTGAAGTTAGCAGGGGAGTGAAAGATAAAAATGGTAGATGACTAGTGGAGAAGGGAGAAAAAGTGAGCAGATGGAGAGAACACTTTAAGGAATTGTTGAAAATAAAGGATGGAAGAAATGCGAATATAACTGGCTGGGGAAATGGCTGCGAGGAGGAGGGAGGTGACAAGACAGGAAGAAATCAGTAGGATAGAAGTTGTGGAAACAATGAAGAAAGTTAAATTGGGGAAAGCCCCAGGAATTGATGGAGTGTGTGGTGAAATGATGAAGTATAGGGGAGAGATAATAGTAGAATGGATGTGGAAAATGTGCAGAATGGCCTGGGAGGAAGGTAGAGTCCCTGAGGATTGAAAGTCAGGTACAATTATTCCCTTGTACAAAGGAAAAGGGGAAAAAGAAGTGTGTGGTAATCATAGAGGCATCTGTCTTCTTACTATAATAGGAAAAGTGTATGGTAGGATACTTATTGACAGAGTTAGAGAAAGAACAGAGGAATTAGCTGAAGAAGAACAGGGAGGCTTTAGGAAGGGAAGAGGTTGTGTAGATCAGATATTCATTCTTAGATCTTTAGTGGAAAAGTTTCTGGAGTAGGGAAAAAAGTTGTATGCGGCTTTCATGGATTTGGAGAAAACATATGACACGGTGGATAGACAAGGATTGTGGAAAGTATTAAGAATATATGGAGTACATGGGAAGTTGTTGAATTCTGTGAAGAGTATGTATGATGGTGCTAAGGCTGCAGTGCGTGTGGATGGTGAATTGAGTGAATTTTTCTCTTTGAAGGTTGGGTTGAAACAGTTATGTGTCATGTCTCTATGGTTGTTCAATCTGTACATGGATGGGGTAATAAAAGAAATACAAGGTAGGGTAGTGGATGTTGGAGTGGCCCTGGTGAGAGAGGATAGTGTTTGGAAACTCCCTGTACTGCTGTTTGCAGATGATACTGTGTTGTTGAGTGAAGACGAAGGAGAGCTGCAAGGCTTGGTGGATGAGTTTGGGAGAGTGTGTAAGAAACGGAATCTAAAGGTGAATGTAGGGAAGAGTAAAGTGATGGTCTTTGAGAGAGGTGAAGTCAGTGAATGTACAGCGAGGTTGGTTGGTGAAGAATTGGAAAATGTGAGTATGTTTAAGTACTTCGGTAGTGTGATGAGTAAGGATGGAGGTGTGGAGGGTGACGTGCTTGAAAGGATACAGCAGGGAAGAAAGGTTGCTGGTTCCTTGAAAGCAGTGATAAGAAGCAAGGAAGTGAGCAAGGAAGTGAGCATGGAAGTGAAAAAGTTACTACATGACAGTATTGTGATATCAACTCTAACGTATGGAAGTGAACCTTGGACGTTGTTGGAAGGACACAAGTCAAGAGTGAGAGAATTGGAAATGAGTTATTTAAAAGGACCCTGTGGGGTCACATGGAGAGACAGGCTTGCAAATTTGTATATAAAGGAGCATTGTGGTGTGGATGTGGATGTGATAGGAAGAGTTAGGAGGAATACACTGAGGTGGTTTGGCCATGTGGAGAGGATGGAGGGTGAAAGACTGATGAAGAGAGTGTATGTGAGTGACGTGAAGGGGAGAAGAGGGAGGGGGAGGCCGCGGATGAGATGGAGGGATGGGGTAGAGATGTATATGAGAGAGGGGGGTGTGAGTTGGGAGCGGGGCAGTGAAATGGCGGGGGACAGGGCGACGTGGAGGAGATTTGTTTGTGGCCACCCCGAACGTGATTGAGGCGTCTGGCAATAGATAGATAGAATAGACCCTTCGTTTCCAGTTACTTATGGCACGCAGATGATGTCCATTCTTTACGTTAAAATGATGTTCCTTCTTTATACAACAGTACAGTTCAAACTAGAAGAATCTGGTGTCTCTCAGGAGCCAGTACCAATCCAGTCGATAATCACTTCTGTTTCCCCATCAGCGCCTCCTTTTCCTGCCTCTCTACGTCCTCGTCTGTGAGGCCAACAACCAGGATATCCGAATACTCCACTGGTGGCAATCAAATGCTTATGCACTTGAATTTCTGTGAATGGGACAAACTGTGTATGCTGTGTTCAGAGTTAGAACACTTTGAAAAACTGTTGACATTATTACACAGTACTAACCACATAGCCGAGGTTACACTTTGGATAAAGAAAAGTACTGACCAGGGGGCTCGTCATCGTGGTAAGTGTTCTCGTCGATGATGTAGAAGCTGCCCCCCGGCTTCATCCACCTCTGTGAAACACACTGTGTTAATGACCAGCCTCTCGGCAACAGTGTCAGTGACTCATCTCTGTGTACCAAACTGTCTTACTGACCCAGCTCTATGTAACATAGTCTTACTAAACTACCTATGTATAACACTCTCTGATCCTGACCCACATCTGTGTAATACACTACTTCTAAAGAATCTGTGTATCACATTCTAACACAATGAACAGAGTCTGTGTTAAACTCTGTTAATGATAAAGCTTTATTTTAGGCTGTCAGGTATCATGCTCTGTGTAACAATTACTGATCCACCTTTACTGACATACTGATACTGACCCACCTTTGTTGAATCGCTGTTACTAACCTAACTCTCTGATAAACTTATATCCATCTCTCCATAGCACACTGCTCATCACCCATATCTTTTTAATATTCTGCTGTTTGTCCAATTATTTCCAACAATCTGTTACTGACCCAACTGTATGCTACAAAATTTATTTTCAATCAAGTGATTCGGATCTGCCTAATACTGACTCATCTCTGTATTATACAGTATGCTGGTGAGGAGTAGACTGTAGCACCAGTCGAGCAGGGCAGTACTCCCGAGGTGGATGGAAAGCTGATGACAGGGAGTGCTGGAGTTCCCGTTTCATCAGCCCTCAGGACTAGTTCCTGACCATCCCCCTTTGCTGAACATTTTCAGTGTCTCAGTTACACAGAGAGTAGGCCAGCATGCTCTCCAGTACAAATTTCTCTAACTATCTACACCAAACTACATGCACAGTACACACTACACTTCCTATTCTAAATTCAACAAAAATGGCGTCTTTTAATCTAGCCTCGGAGTCCCCAGAGGGGTGGGACCATAAATGCCCCCACCGTCCGCCCCTCTCCCGGTGACGACTCGAGGTGCCTGGAACCACTGTCTGACTCTCTTCTTCTTCATTTCTGCAACATTTGCGGCCTTTCCTCTAACTTTCGCTCTGTTGAGCACCACCTCTCCTCCTCGAAACCTCACCTTCTTTTTCTAACGGAGACTCAGCTGTCTGAGGCAACTGACAGCAAACCCTTTTCTGTATCCTCCTACTTTCTCTATACTCATTTCAAAGCCAAAGGTGGCTGTTGTGTATACATACGCAACGACTTATCTTGCTCTCGTGTTCCTGAACTTGATTCTTCTGAATTCTCCACACTCTGGCTTCGGCTTTCCTGTCATTCCCTGACTAAATATATCTGTGCTGTTTACTTATCCCCTAATTCTACTGACTATCAAAAATTCTTCGACTATCTTACTTCTACAATAGAACACATTCTGTCCATTTCTCCTTTCTCTGAAATCTCCATTCTTGGAGATTTCAATGTTCACCACCACCTTTGGCTCTCCTCTCCTTTCACGGATCCACTTGGTGAACAAGCCTACATCTTTTCTATCCTTAATGACCTAGAGCAGCTTGTACAGCACCCTACCCGTATCCCTGACCGCCTTGGAGAGAGCTCCAACATACTTGACCTCTTCCTCACAACTAATCCTTCTACTTACTCTGTTAATCTTTTCTCTCCGTTGGGCTCCTCCGATCACAACCTTATTACCTTAACCTGTCCTATCACTCCGGTACGGCCTGTGGACCCTCCAGGGAAACGTCACCTGTGGCATTTTGGAGCCGCGGACTGGGAGGCCCTCAGGCAGTACTTCTTTGATTTTCCATGGAATGATTATTGCTTCCATGGCCGTGAGCCATCTGAATGTGCCTTGCGCATTACGGAGGTTATTCTCTCGGGCATGGAAGCATACATTCCTTTCTCATATCCTTTGACTAATGCAAGAAAGCCTTGGTTTAATCACGCTTGTTCTAATGCTGTCCGCAACAAGGAGAAGGCCTACAAAAGGTACCGGAGCCAACCCACCCCTGAATCACATCATCTTTACGTTTCTGCCCGGAATCGTGCTGTCTGTTCTTCGCTCTACTAAAAATAATTTCATCCATTCTAAATGCTCTCAACTCTCCAACTCGAATTCTTCCCGCTCCTTCTGGCACCTTGCCAAAAATCTTTCTAACAACTTTACCTCATCATCCTTCCCTCCTCTTTTCTACTCTGATGGTTCTGTAGCTATTTCTTCTACTGATAAAGCAGATCTCTTCGCACAGACTTTCTCCTCCAATTCCACCTTAGACGATTCCGGTGCTGTTCCTCCATCACTTCCCCCCTCTGACTTCCTCATGGCTGACATTAAAATTTCTTCATTGGATGTATTTTCTGCCATCACTGGCCTCAGTACTAACAAAGCATATGGGCCTGATGGAGTCCCTCTTGTTGTCCTCAAGAACTGTGCTTCTGTGCTTACACCCTGCCTAGGCAAACTCTTTCGCCTTTGTCTGTCAACTTGTACCTTTCCTTCTTGCTGGAAGTTTGCTCTCATTCAGCCAGTCCCAAAGAAGGGTGACCACTCCCAACCCTCCAACTATCGTCCAATTGCTTTAACGTCCTGTATTTCAAAAGTTTTCGAGTCAATTCTTAATAGAAAAATTTTAAGGCATCTTTCCTATCACAACCTTCTTTCCGATCGTCAGTATGGGTTCCGTCAGGGACGCTCCACTGGCGATCTTCTCACCTACCTTTCAGACTCCTGGTCATCCTCCTTTCGGGACTTTGGCGAAAGCTTTGCCATTGCACTTGACATGTCAAAGGCTTTCGATCGAGTCTGGCATAAATCTTTAATTTCCAAACTGCCCTCCTACGGTTTCTATCCTTCTTTCTGTGCCTTCATCGCTAGCTTCCTTTCTGGTCGTTCTATAGCCGCTGTTGTAGACGGCCATCGTTCTTCTCCTAGATCTATCAACATTGGTGTTCCTCAGGGCTCTGTCCTATCACCAACTCTCTTCCTTTTATTCATCAATGACCTTCTAAGCTGTACATCTAACCCTATCCACTCATACGCTGATGACTCCACCCTTCACCTTTCCATTCGGTTCCCACAACGCCCATCTCAACAGTTACTTCAACAAACAAGGGATGAGGCTATGGCACACCTAATGTCTGACTTGGCTCGTATCTCTGACTGGGGTAAAAATAATATGGTCGTCTTTAATGCATCTAAGACTCAGTTCTTACACCTATCAACCCAACAAAATCTTCCACAGGTATACCCGCTAATGTTTAATAATATTCAGCTTAATCCTGCATCATCCTTGAACATGCTTGGGTTTCATTTACTTGGGACTTATCTTGGAAAGATCATATTACATCTCTTATAAAATCTGCTTCCAAGAGATTGGGTGTGCTAAGTCGACTCCGCTCTTTCTTTACCCCTGCACAATTGTTGACTCTATACAGGGGTTTTATCCGCCCCTGTGTGGAGTACAACTCTCATGTGTGGGGAGGCTCCCCACATACAGCTCTTCTCAATAGGGTGGAGTCAAAGGCTATTCGTCGCATTAACTCTCCTCCTCTTACTGACTCACTTCAACCTCTGTCTCTTCGCCGCACTGTTGCATCTTTATCTCTTTTCTATCGCTACTTTAATGGTCACTGCTCCTCTGAACTGTCTACGTGCATTCCTCCACCTCTACGACGGGCGCTAGCACCCGTCTGGCAGCAAACTCTCATCCCTTTTCTGTCCAACTCTCTAATGCAAGAGTTAACCGTTACTCCCAGTCTTTCATTTATACAACAGGTCAGCTCTGGAACTGTCTCCCTCTGTCTGTATTTCCTGCTGCCTATGATCTCCAGTCTTTCAGACGCAGTGTGTCCAGGCATCTCAAAATGATCGGATCTTGATTTTGGCTCTCTATTGTATTTTGTTTTTCTCTTGGAGGGAACTGTTACTGCGGGCTCATGGCCTTTGGTTCCTTCTTCCTCGCACACACAAAAAAAAAAAACTAGCCTGTATGGTCCATCTTGTTACTCAGCCAGATCAATGTAGCACATTGTTACTCATTTGCATTACTCAGGTCTCCATTACACACTTTGTACAGACCCAGCTTTATGAATCACGATGTTTTAGTCACCAAACTGTAAAATAACTTAATCCAGCTGTATGAAACTTGTTGGTGACTCATCTCATTTAATTCCTGGAAACAGCTTTTAATCCGCCCCATCCCGTTGACGTATGGATACGTTGCAACGATTTGCATTTGCCAGTCCCAGCGACGTACCAGTACGTCGTGCAATTGCAAGGTCCCTAATTTGCACAATTTTCAATTTTCGCGCGTGATTTTTCGTATGTATACACGGGACACCTTCCTCTTCTACAAGATGCCAAGCAGGGACAATGCCTTACACCGCATAACCTCCCCCCTCCCCCCCTCATGCCATTGTCTTGGCAAAGGACCTGTTACCAGTGACCTGGCTAGTAAAGATATTCAGGGCCAGAGTGATTCCCCAATCGATGACAATGTGGAGGACAATGTTTACATAGCATTAGAAGAAGAAACAGCCAGAAATAATGATCAGGTAATGTGGCAAAAAAAGTCAGGTATGGTGATTAGTTAGTGAGTGAAACAATGCTTATAATGCCTTTATTACTGCTTGAAAACCAATATACTCTCATACTACATATACATTCGTACCAAGTAAATAAATAAATACCGTTTATGAGTGGATAAAATAGTTACCCTCCCATAGAACTCGTTTTCTTTGGTGCCAGCATGTTGGAAAACCCAGTCAGGTAAGGAGGAACTCCTACCTGGATTGGGTACTTTAAACCTCAGGTGAGTGATTTCTCTATGAATTTTCGATGTTTCTCACCAAAAGCGAAGGTTTTATCCAAAAAAAATTTTTTCAAAAATACCTCGGGACTGGGGGATGTCGGAGGTGCGGAAAACCTCAGGACGTGACGGGTTAAAGCCTCATTCTGCATAAAAATGTGGTGTTCGCATCACCCTAACCTCTATGTAATACATATTGAAGTCATACTTCAGATACCTGGTCGTGGAGACTGTGGACGTATGGAAACCAAGTGTAATTCTATTTGCACAAAAGGAGGAGGAACACCAGCTATGTACTGTATGTCCCGTTTCCAATGTGCTGCTTTGCACAGGACTGTAGTTTCATCAGTATCATACTGATGAAAGCATACAGCAGTAAATCACATTGCAAACACACACACACACACACACACACACACACACACACGCAGAGGCAGTCAAAGGAGGCAGATGTGCGACATCGGCGCTCCATACCGAACCAACATGGCCAGTGGCATTACCTAAATTAGTATCTCTGTATGAGTCAAGCTCTGTACCAGGTTAAACTAAATGATTTTTCATTATTAAAAGAAAAAAATAAGAAGAAGAAGGTTAAACAAGACTTGTTCAAACAGAAAAGAGAACCAAGACGAAAGAATGATCTCAGTCAGCTGAGGTTTGTTTACAGCAGCACGGGGAATGTAAGTACATACTCTGTACTTTTAGTATTGCAAAATGGATACATACTTCAGTAAAGCAAATTTGGGAAAGAAAAGGGATAAAGGTAGAAAGCAAAACGATGATTTCTACCAAGAACTGGTTGAAGTAGAGACTCACAATAAACTGGTTGAACGTGTACACAAACTAGAAATGGCTTTCAAAAATGAAATTGATGAAATAAAGAAGCAGATGCACTTGCAAAAGGAAGAAATAGAAAAACTAGGAAGGGAGGCCAACAAGAAAGACACAACCATCAGTGAACTAACAGTGGAATTGAGTACACTTAGGAAGAAAATGAGTGAAATGGCAAGTACAGTAGTCAATCACGAGAGTGTTATGGAAGAGTTCAAAAATGACACAGAGACAATTAGGCAAGTAAGCAGTCTTATAGACCAGAGCAGTGATATTGAGGAGAAGATAACACAGGTGAATGAAGCTGTGCAAAGCTACAAAAGTGATGTGGAAACCACGTATGCTGAAATGGTGAAAGTAAAGAAAGACTTAGAAACAAGGGTGGAGGAAAAAAGCATTAAACAGGAGGTGAAAAGAATAATCCAAAACAATCCAAAGTTAGTCAGAAATTCAGTAGATATAAACAAATCTATAGTAATCACTGGTATAGAAGAGGAAGAAGTAAAAAACAAGATCACAAGAGACAAAAAGGAGATGGCAAATGTAATGAGCTTACTGAAAGAAGTATCAGAGGAAATCTGTAGTAAAGACATAGAGGAACACAAAAGGTTAGGGAAATACGAGAAAAGCAGGACAAGACCTCAAAAGGTGACTTTCCAGAGTGTAAACACTGTGGAGGAGATACTAAAAAATGCAAAGAATCTTATGGAAAAAGAGGAGTTCAAAAATGTATGGATAAAAAGATGCCTACCACAAGAAGAACTGGAATTACTGAAAGAGAAAAGGGAGGAAGCAAAATAAAAAAATGAGGGAAGATCAGAAGAGGAGAAGAAGAAATTTTTTTACAAAGTAATATGATTGCAGGTATGAAAGTGGTACACAAACAGGATGGAATAAAAAGGAGGAAGATAGTAAAACCACGTCATGACAAGTATATAAACAAGATGATAAAGTTGATGTACTCAAATGTGGATGGAATGGTATCTAAATTACTAGAGATGAATGATTATGTCAGAGAAAATGAACCACAAATAATATGCCTAACTGAAACAAAATTAACACCAAGGATATCCAATGACATACTAAACTTAGAGGAATACAATATATGGAGAAGAGAGAGAAATTTAAAAAAAGGAGGAGGAATTATAATATTAACTAAGAAAAATCTTAAAGTCAATGAAATAAAACTAGATATATCATTACAAGTAGAAATGATTGCAGTAGAGATCAACACATCTGAAGGGAAAGTAATTGTAGCCAATTTGTACATGCCACCCAGATCAAACACATGGGAAAGAGACGAATATGAGGACCTGGCAGAGAGTACAATTCAGAGTTTAAGATCATTACTACATAAAATGGAAGAGAAATCGGAAAGAATTATACTAACTGGAGATTTTAATACAAATATAAATAGGAATACTCTAGATATAATTAGCCAAGAAAGCTGTTGGGACCAAAAGCTCCCGGATCTCGTGCAAGAGTTTTTCCTAACGCAACATGCGAGGGAAACCACAAGAAAAAGAGGACTCGATGTACGAGTCAGGATATAAAGGAGCGTTGTGGTGTGGATGTGGATGTGATAGGAAGCGTTATGAGGAACACACTGAGGTGGTTTGGCCATGTGGAGAGGATGGAGGGTGAAAGACTGACGAAGAGAGTGTATGTGAGTGAGGTGGAGGGGGGAAGAGGGAGGGGGAGGCCGAGGATGAGATAGAGGGATGGGGTGGAGAGGTATATGAGAGAGGGAGGTGTGAGTTGGGAGCAGGGCAGTGAAATGGCGGGGGATAGGGCGACTTGGAGGCGACTTGTTTGTGGCCACCCCAAACGGGATTGAGGCGTCTGGCAATAGATAGATAGATAGATAGATGTACCTTCAGTGCTAGATCTAATATTTACTAGGCAATAAAATGATAATGACAGTTTAATATATCTCCCTCCACTCGGCAAAAGCGATCATGCAGTACTAAATTACAACTTCAGGATAGCATATGACATAGTTAACAGCAATGAAAGTTACAAAAAGAGCCTAAACTATAAAAAGGGAAATTATCAAGAGCTAAAGAAGTATTTCTTAGAAGTTGATTGGGAAAATGAGCTTAGAGGACAAGATTTAAATGCTGTATATAAAAAATTCTGTGAATTTTATGAAATAGGAGTCCAGAAGTACATCCCACAGCACAAAGAAGCAGATAAGAAAATACAGAAATGGTTCAATACAGAATGTAAAAGGTCAAAAGAAAGAAGAGATTTGTTGTGGAATAAATACAGAAGACACAATAGTGAAAGGGCATATAATAATTACAAACAGGCAAGAAACGATTATACAAGAATAAGGAGGGAAGCCCAAAAACATTTTGAGGAGGATATAATAAATAAAAGTAGTGATCAACCAAAGTTGTTTTACAGCTATATCAGAAGCAAAACCAAAGTAAAAGATATAATACAATCCATTACGGACGAGGGAATCACTTATACACAAGAGAAAGATATTTGTGAAGCACTAAATAAGAATTTCCAATTAGTTTTTACAGAAGAAAAAAATTTTGAGAGGGACTATGTGGAACATGCATGTCCACACATACTACCAGATATACACATAGCAGAAAAAGTAATACAGGAGGAGTTAAGTAAATTAGACAGAGGAAAAGCAAGTGGTCCTGATGAAATTTCATGTTGGGTACTACGAGAATGTGCAAAGGAGTTAAGTAAACCATTATTTTTAATTTTCAAGAAATCCTTGAATCAAGGTAAACTACCTGATATTTGGAAAAAAGCAAATATTGCCCCCTTATTCAAGAAAGGAAATAGACAAAATCCACTCAACTACCGACCAGTATCCCTGACCAGTTGTAAGCAAGGTATTAGAAAAGCTTATTAGAAAAGCTTGGGTAAATCATCTAGAAGAACACAGTATGATTACAGAAAGACAGTTTGGTTTCAGAAAAGGAAAGTCATGTGTTACTAATCTGTTGAGCTACTATGACAGAGTAACAAACACAATACAGGAAAGAGAAGGATGGGTGGACAGTATCTATTTAGATTTCAAGAAAGCTTTTGACACAGTACCACACCAAAGACTTTTATGGAAACTGTACCATCAAGGAGGAATTCGAGGCAAACTGTTTTGTTGGATGCAAGATTTTCTCATAAAAAGAGAAATGAGAACAGTACTAAGAGGAAACTACTCATCATGGAAAGAAGTGACTAGTGGAGTACCACAGGGTTCAGTGCTGGCACCAATCATGTTTTTTGTGTATATAAATGATATAAACAGTAACACTGGAAATGAGAGCTATCTGAATATGTTTGCAGATGATGCAAAAATACAAAGGACTAACACAGACTCTTGTAAAGAGCTAC
Source organism: Coenobita brevimanus (assembly GCF_032717465.1). Classification (NCBI taxonomy): domain Eukaryota; kingdom Metazoa; phylum Arthropoda; class Malacostraca; order Decapoda; family Coenobitidae; genus Coenobita; species Coenobita brevimanus. Next base: position 10,703,286 of record NC_136986.1, on the reverse strand, counting down.
AAGACGAATTAAATAAACTTCATGAATGGAGTAATACATGGCAAATGGAATTCAATGTGGACAAGTGTCATGTAATCAAGTTTGGTAAAAGTGGAAAAAGACCTGATTGGGATTATAAGTTAGGAAATAAAACCCTATACACATCAGAAATAGAGAAGGACCTAGGTGTGATTATCAATAACAGACTATCTCCGGCTGACCACATCAGCGAGAAGGTACGGAACATGTATACACTGCTTGCAAATATGAGAATAGCATTCACATACATAAATGAAGACATGCTAAGGAGAATAATAACATCATTCATTAGACCAACCCTGGAATATGTATCGGTAATCTGGAGTCCTCATCTCAAAAAACACATAGACAAGATTGAAAAAGTTCAAAAGGCCACTACAAGATGGATACCAAGCTTAAGGGACCAAAGCTACGAAGAAAGACTAAATAAACTGAATCTACCAACACTACAGGAAAGAAGGAAAAGAGGTGTCATGATAATGCTATATAAGTGCATATCAGGGAAGGAGAAAATAGACATAAATGATTACTTAACATATGGAGAAGCATCAGCAAGAGGACACTGCAAAAAACTGCATAAGAAGAGAGGTGATAAAGACGTAAGGAAATTCAGTTTCCCAAACAGAGCAATTGATCAATGGAATGCACTACCGAATGAAACTGTGTGTACCAAAACAATTCACAAATTTAAGGATATGTACGATAAATATGGTTTAAGACACGGGACAGTACGAGCTTGACTCATTCCTGTTAAGATACAATTAGGTAAGAACAATTAGGTAAGAACACACACACACACACACACATATACACCACATACACACACACACACAGGCTGTGATCGTACCTGTTCTCCTCTCTGCAACTCCATCTCCTCTCAAGAAACACTACAACACTGCTAGAGGACGTGAGTAACCAGCTTATTTGTCTAGTTATTATATTTTTGTATTGTAAGGTATAAATCGTTTGTTTACCATATACTTCTTATAGGGAAAATGTGGTGCATTTCATTGCTTTTCTGTCATTTTACTCGTAAAGTATAGGTCGCACCAAAAATCTGAAGAAAGCATGGTCAAGCTGATGATTTCTTATGCATACTTTTGTGAAGCAATGTAACCTATGTGTGCAAATAGTTATTTAGGGAAAAGATCCGAAAGACGAACATAGCCTACGGGCTGGAGTGTACGAGCTGTCACCGCGCGCAACCCATCATAACTTTTCAAAATGCATTGTCTCAGCGACAATGAGGGTTATAACACTGTGAATTATATCAAGGGCTTCCTTAAAATTTAGGCTACTAAATTGGATAGAATTTACATATATGTTTGTTACAGTGTCACAAATAACGTACGAAATTACTACTATTTTCGTAGTTTTTTTTCGATTTACCTGAAAACTATTGGACGTATCAACTCAAAACCGGACTCATTTGAAAGATTCTGAAATTCTGCATATAGACATGTCCTCTGCAACTGCGCATCACGGGAACAAATTTTCAAAGTGGTGTTGGTAAGTTATCAAAAGCTAGTTTTCACCTAAATAAGGTTTATTCTTACTTCATTTCTGTACATTTATTTATTTGTTTTATGTTTTTTTTTCTTATCTGATAGTATAATCATCAGCGAAGATGATGGGATGTGATTTATAACAATATATATTCATTTTCTGAGGGTAAATTTGGCCACAGAATTTTTTTTTCTTTCTGTGCAAGCGGAGGCAGCCTGAGTGGGGTTTTGGTTCTGTGTGGGGAACCAAAACTGGAAACATATGGTGCGCAAGAGGGTTAACATCAGGCCCTATATCCCCAACCCAATTTGCTACTCCAAATGCCAACTTCATGGGCATAATGAAAAGTCGTGTCGGGCTGACAAACTCAGTGTCCAGGAAGAATGCAGCCGTTGGTCATGATGTACACAACTGTACATCTTAGACACAATGTTGCTTTCACTGCAAGGGTGCTCACTCCATTTCCTTGAGGGGCTACTAGAAGTGGACGGAGGACAAGGAGGTCTGCACAGTGAAGGCAACGGAGAGCAGATTTTGATGCAAGGAAGAAGTGTGAGAACTTCATGATACTCTCAAGCCTAATGTCTCCTATGCATCAGCAGTTGTGTCCTGTCAGCAGTTGTGTCCTTCTGTGAGACCCAACTCTCTTATTTCGCTGATTTTTCCGATCCTAAATTTGCTTCTTACATTTCCACTAAGTGAAAACAGAAGCCAGACAAGTCTGGTAAAGTAAATCTCACCTCCATTTACCCCAGGTCACGTTATCATGTCTTACCAGCTCCCACGAGGGAGTGAAGAGGCTGCTCTTCCTCAGGGGAGTCTAGGAGCTCTTAACCCTTACACAACGGGCATGTTTCCCAATGTTTTGCATGTCCCGCGGGGTTATTCGGGCTCCAACAGACTCTCAAAAAATATTTGCCAAAAATCAGTTATTAGCCCTAGAATAGTAAAATTGAATATGCTTATGGCACATTCCTTCAGCTTTCTCCTGGGATATTTGTTGAGCCTTCGTCGATTACCGTAGGACTTGTGGAGACCTCTGAAGTTGGGTAACGAAGTCTCCACTTTACACTTACCGACAACCCGTAATATGATTACCACAGCCAGATATTAACACTATAAACAGTACTCTATGATTATCAAGTAGTTTGGGATCCATACTCCAAAAAAAAAACACTGTGAAAGCAATGAAAATTACGAGCGCGTATGACCTTCCCACTTGCGCTAGTTCGCTGTTGGTATTCTCTCATTTATTATTCATAAAACCCCTCACACTTTTTATTTCTAATACTATATAACACTTATATATATCTACAGTCTTTATCCATAAGTTTCCTTCAGTAGTATTAGTTTATTGTCACTGTAGGGATTCAATTTCTCTCAGTAAAACACGTAGCATTCACTTTCTCGTCCTGTATAATAGCATTGAGAGTGAATGTCACTTTCACCTTCACTCTCATAACTCATAGTATTCATATATGCTAGAGTGAAACTTTCACTTTCATTACTCCTAGGGTATATACTCGTATTCTTATAATACTACTCATTTACATTTCTATTTACGTTCTCTAAATTATTTACGTTATTTACATTTCTATTTTATTTACACTGTGTTATGCACTGTCCCTTGAAGTAACTTATAAAACTATTTTCCACTGTTCACGTATATTTACATTCATTACTTTCACTTGGTGTTTACACATTATTTACAATTCCACTTGCACTGTTTTACTCAATAGAAAGATCGTAGTCACTCTTTTATCAATTGTCAGCCCTTTACCTCTTTCCAAAAGAGGTTTAGTAGGGAGAAAAGGTCACAGGGCCCTTTGCGTGAGGGTGAAAAGTGCCTGAAGTTAGCAGGAGCAAACAGACGTACCTTCACATTGGAAGATGAGAGTGAACTGATAAGGGTGGGCCGAGGTGGTGGCCTACCTAGGGAAATGCATTACTGCCAACGTTAGCCTCTTGACAGCAGCTAATATATAGCAGTGAAATGACTGGCAGGAAATCTAGACAACACATTATAAATTAGGTAGTTCCAGGTGAATGTAAATATCACTTAGGCTTCTCCCTTCCCTCCTTATATGTATATTTATTACAAAAATAGATTATACGGCATATTTCAAGGGGAAATAAACAGAGAAAATTAGCGAACGAGTGCACGTGAGGTGCTGTCAGGTGATAATTAGCCAATTCCAGGTGTATGGCACTCTCACTTACCTTATTTCTTTCTTGTATATATTATTTGGTATAAGAATAGGGCATAGGGCTTATTTCAATGGATGAAATCAGTGAAAAATTCCAGGGAAGATTTACTTAGCGTAGCACGGCCGGGCAGGCGAGAGGATAGGGTAATGGAGGGGGGTTAGGGAGGGGAGTCAAGAACAGGGGGAAATGGCTAAATTGTCAACAATGGATGGGAGTACAGATAAGATTAGGAGTGCTGACTAATGTTGGACATTGGCAGTACTGATAGATGATACAAGCCACCACTTGAAAGCCCAGGTGAATTCAAAATAGCACAGAATCACAAAAGTGACACCCCGCGGTATGAGCCCTTGCTCCCAAGCGTCATGAAAGTGACGCCCCGCGGTTAAGGGGTTAATAGATGAAGCAATGGAGGTTTCCATCAGGAACCACTGGGGTAAATCCCCCAGTGGTCGCTCACCTGAGGGCAGGTGACATAAGCAAGCTAAGTGCTACCATTCTCTCCAGATCTTCTATTCTGCTGACAAACAGAGTGGAGAGTGGACAGACAGGCTTAGTGACTGACAAGCAGTCAGAGACAAACAAGTTGAGGGGGTAGTTGACAGACAGATTGAGTGTGACAGACAGTCGGGTGTTCAAACTCAGTATATATATATATATATATATATATATATATATATATATATATATATATATATATATAGAAGACTCTAGTTATCCACGGGGGTTAGCTTCCAGAGACCCCCGCGGAAGGCAAATTTCATGGATACTCAAGTTATGATCACAAAATGGCATATTATTTCCACATAAGCTAAGCACATCCCTGAAAAAATAAAAACATACTTTAAAATATTACAAATACATTTTAGCACTCACCAAACGACTGTGTGTTCTCTTCATAAACTTCGTACAATTATGACGATTGCTGTATGACGATGATGATTGCTGTATAGTTGACGATGATTGCTGTATGATGACGATGATGATTGTAGTGCAGTTCCTACAGTGCCAATATGGTGAGGTGACAAGATGTGTGGAGGCACTGTTGGTAAGCTGTGAATCTAGTCTGACCCTTTTCTCTGCCAATAATAACACCTTACACTCTGTCTCTGGCTCACTGTAGAACGAATGCTCTTATCCTTTACTTGTTTCTTGGGAGCCATTTTTCTCTTACACAGTGAAAGTACAGTAGAGTTGTAAACACGAGAAGGGCGACGACGACTGGTGTTTACAATAAGACTGGCAGAGTGGCGGGAATGCCTGTGGGTATGGCAACGGTTATGCCAACTACTAACTGTAGCGACAAAAGAAGTGTGCATTGAGCAACAATTTCAAATTAATATACAGTGTATAGTCCACTATTAAAATGAGTTTGATCCGTGGAAACTTAAATCCGCGGATATAAATTCCGCGGATAATTAGGGTCTACTGTATACATATAAATATATATATATATATATATATATACCAAATTCCTGGTGTCCTCCAGTCATAAAATATCTGTAACAGCTGGACTTGAACAGTTGTAGGTTGAAATTTTTGGGGGGAAACAACTCCGGGGAAGCGACTTCCAGAGAGATGCAGTTTGGGAAATAAAAGAATTCTGGTAAGCAGAAGTTCTGGAATATGGCTGTGTGACATTCCACTCATGAACACTACCAGATGCCAGTGTAGCACCCACAAGGGATGGACACAAACAAATCTCCTCCATGTCACCCTGTTCTCTCTCTTGACTTGACTTGTGTCCTTCCAACAAGGTCCAAGCTTTGTGGTTCCCCCCTGGGGGGGATCAAGTTATTCAATTATATATACAGAATATAATGTTTGGTCTTTGAGAGATAATTTCTCTCAAAGACCAAACATTATATTCTGTATATATAATTGAATAACTTGATTCCCCCCAGGGGGGGACCACAAATGCCCCCACCATCCGCCCCTCTCCCAGTGACGACTCTTTGAGCTGCCTGGATCCACTGTCTGACTCCCTTCTTCATTTCTGCAACATTCACGGCCTTTCCTCTAACTTTCTGTCTGTTGAACAACACCTCTCCTCCTCTAAACCTCACCTTCTCTTCCTTACTGAGACTCAGCTGTCTGAGGTAACTGACAGCAAACCCTTCTCTGTATCCTACTACTTTCTCTATACTCATTTCAAAGCCAAAGGTGGATGTTGCGTATATGTACGCAAAGACCTGTCTTGCTCTCATGTTCCTCAACTTCATTCTTCTGAATTCTCTACTCTGTGGTTTCGGCTCCCCTGTCATTCTCTGACTAAATACATCTGTGCTGTTTACTTATCTCCTAATTCTACTATCAAAAATTCTTAGACTGTCTTACTTCTATGACAGAACACATTCTATTCATTTCTCCTTTCTCTTTAATCTCCTTTCTAGGAGATTTCAATGTTCACCACAACCTTTGGCTCTCCTCTCCTTTCACTGATCCACTGATGAACAAGCCTTCATCTTTTCTTTCCTAAATGACCTAGAGCAGCTTGTACAGCACCCTACCCATATCCCTGACCACCTTGGAGAGAGCTCCAACATACTTGGCCTCTTCCTTACAATTAATCCTTCTCCTTACACTGTTAATCTTTTCTCTCCATTGGCCTTCTCCGATCATAACCTTGTTAGTTCTATCACTCCAATACGGCCTGTGGACCCTTCAAAGAAACGTCGTCTGTGGCACTTTGGAGTTGCGGATTGGGAAGCCCTCAGGCAGTACTTCTTTGACTTTCCCTGGAATGATTATTGCTTCCATGACCGGGAGCCATCTGAGAGTGCCTTGCACATTACGGAGGTTATTCTCTCGGGTATGGAAGCATACATTCCTTTCTCATATCCTTTGACTAATGCAAGAAAGCCTTGGTTTAAACACACTTGTTCCAATTCTGTCCACAATAAGGAGAGGGCCTATAAAAGGTACCGAAGCCAACCCTTCCCTGAATCACATCTTTCTTATGTTTTTGCCCAGAATCATGCTAAGTCTGTTCTTCACTCTGCTAAAAATAATTTCATCCGTACTAAATGCTCTCAACTCTCCAACTCGAATTCTTCCTGCTCTTTCTGGCACCTTGCCAAAAACCTTTCTAACAACTTTACCTCATCAACCTTCCCTCCTCTTTTCTACTCTGATGGCTCTAGCTATTTCTTCTACTGATAGAGCAGGTCTCTTTGCTCAGACTTTCTCCTCCAATTCCACCTTAGACGATTCCGGTGCTGTTCCTCCATCACTTCCCCCCCTCTAACTTCCTCATGACTGACATTAAAATTTCTTCAGCTGATGTATTTTCTGCCATCACTGGCCTCAATACTAACACAGCATATGGACCTGATGGAGTCCCTCCTGTTGTCCTCAAAAACTGTGCTTCTGCGCTTACACCCTGCCTAGGTAACCTTTCGCCTTTGTCTTTCAACTTGTACATTTCCATCTTGCTGGAAGTTTGCTCTCATTCAACCGGTTCCAAAGAAGAGTGACCGTTCCCAGCCCTCTAACTATCATCCAATTGCTTTAACATCCTGTGTTTCAAAAGTTTTTGAGTCCATTTTTAACAGAAAAATTTTAAAGCATCTTTCTTATTACAACCTTCTTTCTGATCTCCAGTTTTGGTTCCGTCAGGGACGCTGCACTGACGATCTTCTCACCTACCTTTCAGATTCCTCGTCTTCCTCCTTTCGGGACTTTGGCGAAAGCTTTGCCATTGCACTGGACATCTCAAAGGCTTTCGATCGAGTCTGGCATAAATCTTTAATTTCCAAACTGCCCTCTTACTGTTTCTATCCTTCTATCTGTGCCTTCATCTATAGTTTCCTTTCCGGTCATTCTATAGCTGCTGTTGTAGACGGCCATCGCTTTTCTCCTAGATCTATTAACAGTGGTGTTCCTCAGGGCTCTGTGCTATCACGAACTCTTCCTTTTATTAATCAATGATCTTCTAAGCTGTACATCTAACCTTATCCACTCGTACGCTGAAGATTCGACCCTTCACCTTTCCATTCGGTTCCCACAATTTCCATCTCAGCAGTTACATCAACAAACAAGGGATGAGGCTATGGCACACCTAATGTCTGACTTGGCTTGTATCTCTGACTGGGGTAAAATTATTATTCTTGTTTTTATGTTTTTTTAAATAACAGAACGGAGGAAGGAAAAGCAAATGAATAAAAATATATAATCCGTACACCAGTTTATTGGTGATCTCTGTTCATAAAATATCAGTACCAGTTAGACTTGAACAGCTGTGCATTGAAATTTGGAGGAAAACAACTCTGGGGAAGCGAGTTCCAGAGAGATGCAGTTCGGGGAATGAAAGAATTCTGATCGGCAGAAATTCTGCAATATGGCTGAGTGACATGCCAGTCATGAGCGCTACCAGATGCCCGTGTAGCACGAGGGAAGGCATGGAGAGGTGGCACCATGGGTGCAACTTCGTCTGAGCATTTGCCCAAAAAATATCTGTAAAATAATGCAAGGGAGGCAACATTCCTTCTTACTTGCATGGGAGGTAGTTTATTTGTAATGGCAGGGTTGTTAATATTATTAACAGCTTTGTACTGAATTTTGTCTAGTTGTTTTAATGCAACCTCTCCACATCCATTCCACAAGGGTGAACAGTATTCAAGCTGAGAGCGCACATGACTCTTATAAATTATAGCTAACTGCTCATCAGCAAAGAAGTTATGGACTCTGTACAATAATCCAAGTTCCTTTGAGGCGGTTTTAGCCAATGATCTGTCATGAGAGGTCCAGCTGTGGGCATTGTTAAGTGAGACACCAAGAATTTCAATACTTTTGGAGATGGGAATATTAGTAGCACTGAAGGTAATGTACGAATCTGGCAACATCTGTCTATTAACAAATTATATATATTTAGTTTTACCAGAATTAAAAGAGACAAGGTTGTTTTGTCCCCATTCACTGATTGTAGATAGGTCTTGATGTATGGAGATGGCTGTACTGAGTTGAGAGGTAGAGATATTAGACTTTGTAAATGGGTGTCTGAGTGTGAATGAACTATGTAGCGTTGAGTCATCTGCGTATAAGTGGATGAGATTGTGGGTGACAGATAAAGAGATCATTAATATGAACCAAGAATAGGGTTGGCGCCAGAACTGACCGCTGCTGCACGCTGGCGTTAATTGAGTGGAAATTGGAATATACATCATTTACTTTTACTCTTATTTTCCTGTCACTATGATATGAAGAAATCAAAGGAACCAAAGACATTAGTCCATAGCAAGGGAGTTTGGACAGCAGGGAACGGTGCCATACTCTGTCGAAAGATTTAGAAATATCAAGAGGCACTGCATGAGTTTCTCCATGTGGATCAATTGATTGATGGATATTATGAGTTTGGAGATTGAATATGTCAATGGTGGATCTTTTACATCTATCAACCCGTTAGAATCTTCCACATGAGTACCCACCAATGTGTAATAATATCCAGTGCAATCAAGCATCATCCTTGAATATGCTTGGGGTTTCATTCACACGGTGCTTATCTTGGAAAGATCATAATTTGCATCTCTCGTAAAATCTGCTTCCAAGATATATATATATATATATATATATATATATATATATATATATATATATATATATATATATATATATATATATATATATATATATATATATATAATTTAACCAAAAAAAGTGATTTTTTTTTCTCAGTAAGACAAAAAATCAAAGTTATTGTGCTTTAGTAAGGATTGAACATGAGCATAAACAATGACAACAGTAAATGCTGTTTATTCATATGTCTTTTCTGTTTCCCTTCTTCTCATCACAGGAAATAATTCTTCAGCTTTCAATGTTATACTAGAGATGATGTAGTTTCATCACAACCTGGTTTGTGAAGATTATACTAAACCAGGGGCAGATGAATTACAGTAGATTACAACCAGGGTCAGGTTTGCATTATGAACAACCTTCCATGTTGAACCATGAGATCTGTGGTTCCAGAGACTACTCACTAGTGCTATGTTAGTTATCAGTCACCGAAAAACAGAAAATGAGGTAAAGCACACCAACTGAGGTAGCATTGTACGACTAACGTTTTCAGTGTATTTTTAATATACATAATAGGATAATAACTCTTAACACTAGTTAAGACAGACTGACAAATTAGGAAGTGAAGGAGCGTTGTTGTGTGGATGGGGATGTGATAGGAAATTGTTAGAAGAAACACACCGAGGTGGTTTGGACATGAGAGAGGATGGAGAGCGAGAGACTGACTAGGAGAGTGTATGTGAGTGAGGTGGAGAGGGGGAGAGGGAAGGGGAGGCCAATGAAGAGATGGAGGGATGGAGTGGAGAGGTGTATGAGAGATGGGGTGTGAGCAGGGAACAGGGCAATGTAATGGCGGGGAACAGGGCGGCATGGAGGCGATTTGTTTATGGCAACCCCTTACGAGATTAAAGCGTCTTGGAATAGATAGACTAGGGAGGCGGTGGCTGAATCGGTAGAGAGGCGGCTTCCAGTCCTGATGCACCCAGATTCGAATTCTGGCTGGGGCAGGGGACAGCTTAAGGATTTGAATTTCATAAAAAAGTAGACTTTCCTGATCTGTCAGATGACCCGCCGAGATGTCGTAAAAATACCCCCGCTAATACCAATACACCAGTCCTGTATGAGACAGCCCTAGCATGTATTCAATATGGACTGTGGGTGTTAGCGCCGAAGTGGTGACATGTGGAGGTGTAGGAGGACTACTGGGCCTTGGGATAGACCACTGCCCCCGAGATATAGGCCCTGAAGCCTTTGCCCAGAGTCGGACACATAAAAAAAAAAATGTCATGTTTAACTCAGGAACATCAGTTGCCTCCATTGATCAAGGACAGTCAGTAGCAGACTTGTACATGTCCAGTTTATCAGTAAAATGGCTCATATAGAGGGAGTTCAGCTAAAGAAGTGCAGAGATATATGACCTTATACTCTAGTGAATCACGAGAGGGGTGATGATTAACCCATTACGCCAACGGGAAAGTTGTTACGATTTTACTGTACAACAACTCACTCAGTTATATGACGTAACAAGACCTCTTAGATGAGCCCTGCCTGTTTACTGTACCGGTCAAATGGGTAGATCGATCGACAAATAGTTTATTAACGACGCCATTATTACATAAATATTATACAAAGTGTTTTAAACCAAACGTAAAGCGTCCAGAACAATTATAATTTATAAGAATGCGATTTCAAACATGATCCCGCAGTCCGTTTTAAAAATATACGAAAAATAAAATGTAATAAACTTCTCGGGCTCTGAAGATAGAAACAGTGGGAAAAACGTCAAAGAAGTAATGCCAGTATAAAAAAAAAACAACACCATAATACACTTTAGCTTGGGTAAACTTTTCTCTTAATTATGACCATAATCAGTGATTAATATCTGCTATCTATTCTGTATCCTCACAAGTAGTTACATCTGCACTTTTCTTTTTTCAGTAGTCTTCAGAGCCTGGGGGGCTTCTTTATCTTGTTCAGTCTGAAAAACACTCGTCAGATGTTTACCATATATCTAAAAATGCAATATTGATAGGACTTTGTCCTCATTATTTTTCTTAGTTGTGTCAGTATCGTGCAGACCGTACCCTGTCTACCTGACACTCAGTCACACGCCCAGTCTTCTTACACAAGACTTACCCTTACGTCATACTGCGATGCCTAATTCATTCCGCCAAGGAGGTTATGTTTTCACCCCTGTCCGTTTGTTTGTTGGTTGGTTGGTTTGTGAGCAATATTACACAATAACTGCTGGACGGATTACTACGATACTTGGTAGAAGAATGGGCCTTGGTCCAGAATAGACTCCAATAAATTTTGGTGTGGATCCGGATAAAGGTGCGGATCCAGGAATTTTTTCTTTTCACTTTCTTTAACATTGCGAGATAGGGCGTTTTTCAACATATCTGTAAATTTTTCGGTGAATATTGCATGGATTTCAATGAAAAAAATCAATCATATTTATAATATTGGTATCAACGAATGTGTATAGTTTGGATCAGCCTATTATTCTTCCATAATGCAGATTATGAAATGATATGCACTCTTTTGTTGCTGTAACAGTGCGTTAAAGTAACTGTGATTAAGAGTTATGGGTAATTTAAAATTATGGTGTTACATCTTATATGGTTATGAGTTTGATACTGGATTAGACTTAACTGAATTAAAAGGAACTGTATGTTGGGCATTGGCGGAGGTATGCGTTCTACTAAGTACCATTCTAGTTTGCTTTGTTTTCAGAAATTTCAAAGCTTCAAACTGCTCCATGCTCCAGTCTGTGATCATTCCTACTATGGACAGGCAGCCCAACACTTTATCACTTTACCACTAACCACTGCTGAATGTTTAGTTGGTGTTTTATAGGGGAAGTGGGTATAATTCAGGAAAGTTTAGTTTCACTCAGCTTAAGTGATTCAGCGTTGCTCATATACATCGATCCATGAGCATTAAGGGTAAGTAACGTCCATATGGTCACATAAGTCTGGTTCCTTTAAGCCCATTCCTAAAATTTAACTATCTTTTAAGTTAATTTGGAAATAATTGGAGTATTTCAGTTTCAATTAATCATACTAATGTCGTCTTTCATATATTCTGATTACTGTTAGACTCGTCAGATATGTTTAAGTTTAGTCAGGTTAGGTCAAGGCCATTTTTGTCAACGGGAGTTCAGTGAGGTTCATTCAGGTTAGCTTCACATCCAAAAGAAATTAATTTAGGTCCCCTGTCGTCACATCTGAAAAATTCCTGTTGCACCAAACTCATCAAATCCTTTAAGGCCAATCCAGGTAAGTTTACGCTACGACTTTCAGGTCATTTTGAAAATTGTCAGTTCTTTCCAGGCAGTGGTTTCAGAGGTCTGTCTGCCTTTCTGTCTATCAGACAATAATTTTACCCCATCAGGAGCTTTGGGAACCGGGGCCATGCTACTTAGTTTAGACATTTAACGTGAGTGACCATTTTATCGCCTCTGAGCGATACTATGTGATTATTATTTTTTCCCGATTCAGGGCATAGGCTTCACAACCCGTTTTTTTGAGGCCCATCAGTCCTTTTATGTACTATACATATCCACATTCTACCTACTTCGGCGCAAAGACCCACCGTCCATACTTAATACATGCTAAGGCTATCTCATGCAGGACTAGTATACTGGTATTAGCGTGGCTATTTTTAGACATATCTGCCGGTCTTATGGCAGATCAGAAAAACCTAGTTCCAAGAAATTCAGATCCTTATACTGTTCCCTGCCCCAGCCAGGATTCGAACCTGGGTCCACTAGGGCTCCAGGCCACTTCACCGTCTCGGCCACCACCTGCCCACAAATCCTCAACAGTCCTGGGTTGACTTATAGGCCACATTCGATTGTAGTACTTTCACCAGTAGACCGCAAGGTCTGTATGCCGTTGTTTGGACTACACGAAACCATTTAGGGTGTCAGTCAGTGAAGTGTCACCTTAAGACTGCATTACGCACAATGTGAGATGGTGAACGATCTAATGTAACAGAGGTGCAAAATAAATAATGGGTCATTTTTAAGGATACATTGGAGATGCAGAAGTAGGTAAAACTAAGATGGGAGCATGGCAAAAAGAGAGAGAGAGCACAGAGATTCTCTCAACGCGACAGCAAAGACTTCCTTGAGATGAAAAACGTAAAGTAAAATGCGTTCGTGTCGTGGACCATACCTTCCTGCTTGCTGCATATGTACAGTACATGCGTGTATTATCATGTGTGCTTAAACGATTTCAACCATCTAAGTTTTGAAGTAGCCAGAATTAGTTCGTGGTACAACAAAGAGATACATTTGGGCTGGAAGTTCATCGTTCATAATTACGTTTCAATGTTCTATTACTATTGCTTTATGTGGGACTTTTTCAGTAAAAGTAATGAAATTTGTTACTGGAAAAACAGTGCAGCATTCTGCATTTTTTTTTCTCCATTGAATGTATTAATTGTTCACAAAATCACTGGCATTCAGTTTATATGACATAGGGTCACACTGGACAACTTGATATTGGATTGGCCAATTTTTTGTGTTACGCTAGGTGTTTCTGGGACGGCTTCCAGTCCTAAGAACGCCTGGCTTAGTATTGGGTTCTTTTGAAAACCGAGGAGATACTACAAACGTAAGAGGAACATGGCATAAAAACTCAGGGCAACACCTCGCACATATATTCACTAAATGTACACAAGGGCAATGAAATGTCTCACAATATTTCTGATTCATAAATTCTTGGGCTGCTGAATAAGGGTGAGCATATCTCGCAGGATACGTGACAGTCATAGTTAAAAATTCAGAGTGGTACAGTTCACAGTGTGGGGTGGTTCCGTTCACAGTGTGGGGTGGTACAGTTCACATTATGATTCTAGGTGCCTCGAGGTTATTATTCATATTCAGTCTCTAGGGACAATGGCTTCGGGTTACAGGAGAGTTCTTATGTCCAACCTTGTGATGATCACTGGGGGGGGGGGGACACTGACTTGACCTTGTTGCAGGGAGCACACGGGTAATGGGGAGAGAGAATCTAGGTTGGTATAGGTGCAAAGGAGGGGGGAGGGAGGGTCTGCTGAATAATAGTATCACTACTTTGGGTACGGGAGCCTTACTTTTATCACACTGCACTTTAAGTCACTGACTGATCACGGTCACTTAATGATTCTACTTTCGGTACTCTACTATATGTCCTCATACTGATCCACACCTGAGTCACTTATAGTCTGGATACTGGGTACTTTCATCACACTCTCTGGGCTTGATGAAAAGCCCCGGGTACTGGGGGCTTGGGGCAGAGGTCTGGCTGGGGGGGTAGGGGCCAAACAACTCCTCCAGATGCCTTCTGAGCCGCTGGGAGGAGGATCCACATCGCCTCGGCCGGGAGTGGGGTGGGTTTCGCCCCGGGGAGCTGGGGGCGCTGTCGGGGACCCGGGGGCTGCGGTCCACTCTGGGGTGCTTCACCATCGGGAAGGGAATGCTGTGTCGTTCCAAGGAGGGGTCCATCAGGGGCAGGTCCTACTCAGGGGCCAGCTGCAGGGAGAACAGCCCCGGGGACAACACAGGGCCGTGCCGCCAGTCTGTCGGAGGCAGACTTCCTGGCTGGGACTTGTACTATGGCAGGTGGATGCGGGAGGACGACATGCGGGCATAGAGCGGCTAGAGGCCGTCTCTCGTCTGCAGGCATGGCTGGAGGCCGTCACCGGTGTCTTGTCCTCAGGACTGCTACCGACCCTGCGGGTAGTCCTGGTGGAGCTGCCTGAGGCTGTTTCAGTAGGTGAGCAGCTTGAGGCCGTCTCTTGTGAGGTGCGGCTTGAGGCTGTCTCGTTTGAGGAGCAGCTTGAGGCCATCTCTGATGTGGAGGGGCTACAGGCCGTCTCTGATGTGGAGCGACTAGAGGCCGTCTCTGATGCTGTGTGGCTGAAGGCCACCTCTGACGTGGAGTAGCTGAAAGCCATCTCTAAATTGGAGCGGCTGGAGGCCATCTCAATTCTGGAGGGGCTAGAGGCCGTCTCAGATGTGGAGTGGCTAGAAGCCGTCTCTGATGTTGAGTGGCTTGAGGCCACCTCTGATGTGGAGTGGCTGGAGGCTATCTCTAAATTGGAGCAGCTTGAGGCCGTCTCCGTGGGGCTGTAAGGAGCGTAAGATTCAGCTCCATTCCGATCCTGACACAGGCTGGGCTGGTGAGAAGGTAGTGTGCCCAGAATGGGGTGTACAGGTCGGGTCAATTCCGAGGAATAGGGGCGCATGGCTATCCAAGACTTATGACCATATGGTACGGACACCCCGTATGTTGCATCTAACCCTCTGTTGTCGCCTACTGAGGGTGTCGTGTCGTCTTCTGCTGTTATCATTTCAATTTGGTTTTGTTCAAAAACCTTGATGTCACGACCTCCCAAGCTCTTATCGATTCTTACTGTCAAACCGACATGTTAGAAGTGTATTTCTTTACATGATCTTGATTCGTTATGAGATACTTAAAGTGTGGAATATGAGGTAAGAAATGAACATTCATCTATCGAACACACACACACACACACACACACACATATGCCAGCTGCATGAGGGCATTGCTACCTGTCGGTAGTTCTGTAGTACTTGTGCGATATAAAGTGAATTATAAATGGCATGTTCCATTGTGTGTCTTACATAAATATTTTGCTTGAATTAACCAAATGAATAATCTGTTAGTCACTACTATGCATATAATTTTGGAACAAGCATAACTACATGGACAAATAAAACTATGTTCATTTACATTTACATGACATCATACATGAGCTGGACTACGACAGATGTGTGGCCAAAAAATTCCTCCAAATACCATAGTATTTATTTTCAGGACTCGATACACTAAAGGAAGAATAAAAACATCAATGATCATTTCTCTTGGGAGACATTTACTGTTTTTTCTAAGGTAAGTGTGCTGTTTTTTTCCTCATCACATTGTTTATTCATCCCGGAAAACAAAATGTCAACCCAAGCAAAATGCGGCAGAGCAGAGCATGTTCTGCGTCGTCGCTCTGTGCCTGGCGCTGATGTATAAAAGTGAGATGATCGAGAAGACACTCAGTAGGGAAGGTATCCGAGTGATGGAAGTTTCTGCTGTTTGGAAACCTTACAAAAACAAGGTAGGCCCTGCCATGCCCTTAACTCGCCGACTTCCATTGACGTATGTATACATCCATACGTTTGTCACTGTGGCTCCCAATGATATATATAAACACGCAACAATTGCAAGGTCCCTAATTTGCATAATTTTCAAATTATTTCATGCGTGGTTTTTGGTACATATACACTGGACACTTTCCTCTACAAGATGCCAGGCAGGGTCAATGCCTTACCACACATGACCTCCCCTCCCCCGTATGCCATTGTCTTGGCAATTCACCTGTTACAAGTGACCTGGCCAGTAAAGACATGTCGTGCCACGGTACGAAATTCAAGGCCAGAGTGATTCCCCAGTCGATGACAATATGGAGGACAAAGTTTACGTAGCATTTGAGGAAGAAACAGTCAGAAATGATGATCACCAAAAAAGCTCAGGTATGTTGATGTGTTTGGTGAGTGAAACAATTCTTATATTGCCTCTATTACTGTGTGAAAACCAATATAGTCTCGCACTACATATAATTTCGTACCAAATAAATAAATAAGTACCGATTATGAGTGGTGGGGAATAGTTACCCTCCCTCAGAACTCGTTTTCTTTGGAGCCAGGCTGATGGAAAACACAGTTAGGTAAGGGGTACTGTTACCTGTATCCAGTATTTTAACCCGCCCCATCCCGACGTTTTTGGACCTTTTTTTGGAGGGGTCAAACATCCGCTTTTGGTGAGAAACATCGAAAATTCGTAGAGAAATCGCTAACCTGAGGTTTAAAATACCGGATTTAGGTGCGAGTACTTCCTTACCTGACTGGGTTTTCTAACAGGCTGGCACCAAAGAAAACGAGTTCTATGGGAGGGTAACTATTTTATCCACTCATAAACAGTATTTATTTATTTACTTGGTACGAATTTATATGTAGTACAAGAGTATATTGGTTTTCAAACAGTAATATAGGCATTATAAGCATTGTTTCACTCACTAACTCATCACCATTCATGACCTTTTTTTTCCCACATTACCTGATCATCATTTCTGATTGTTTCTTCCTCTAAACTTTGTCCTCCACATTGTAGTCGACTGGGGAATCACTCTGGCCCTGAATGTCTTTATTGGCCAGGTCACTGGTAACAGGTGAATTGCCAAGACAATGGCGTGCAGGGTGGGGGAGAGGTTATGCGGTGTAAGGCATTGTCCCTGCTTGGCAGCTTGTAGAGGAATAGAGGAAGGTGTCCCGTGTATACGTGCCAAAAATCACGCGCGAAATCACCCTCGAAAATTGAAAATTGTGCAAATTAATGACCTTGCAATGTTGACGCGTTAATTCACGTCGCCGGGACGGCGCGGGTTAAACCTCAGGTGAGCGATTTTTCTATGAATTTTCGATGTTTCTCACCAAAAGCAGAGGTTTGAGCCAAAAATTTTTTTTTCCAAAATTGGTCAGGATTGAGGGAGGGTCAGTGGTGGAAAATCGGTTGAGTTAAAGAGGTGTGTTAAAACTTCATGCTGTGATTTTTTTACAGTCCCAACAGTCCCAACATCTCTCTCTCTCTCTCTCTCTGTCTCTGTCTCTCTCTCTCTCTCTTACACACACACACACACACAGAAAAAAAAAATACAATCACACATTGATGTAACGGTTGGCTGTATTATTGATTTTACAGTACGTCGCCAAAATTACTGGTGTAATTTTTCTGTTGTCATGTAACTGGCTATGTATGCAATGAGTATAAATATAACAGAGTGGAAGCAAATCTATTAAGTTAGTAATGAACCTAGTTAGTTCATCGTTAACATATTCCCAAATATATACACAATAATCCAATCTGCAGTGGGGAATCATGTCAGCCTTATGGATGGGTATTATTTTCACTTTTTTTTTTTTTGGCTTATTTCTTTGTTTGTCTGTTAACAATTTTACGCAAAAACTACCAGTGCGATTTTGGCTAAAATTACAGGGATGTTGGGCTATGACGTTCTGATCACCTGATTAAATTTGGGACCTACCTGGGCCATGCCTCCCAAATATAAAATGTATAATTTGTCTTTTCAACATAACTCCTTTCAAATTCGTCATATTGACATGAAACCAAAACCTAAAGATGCATCGTTCAAATCTACATCCTATAACATGCCTTATTCCATCAAAGGGGTCACCACCCAGTTAGCGGTAGGGAGGTCAGTGTCCGGTATGTCAAATGGATATAAAATCGCCAATTTCCATCAGATTTACTTGATATGTGACATCTTTGACTAGATATCCTGTTGTGTTTATACGTCAGCACTAAAATGACTGCCAGGGACGGGTTTGCTGTGCCAGGCACCGCTTCTTGTTTTATCATGTTTATTCCTTGACCATACATAAACTGGAAACTTCAATTTAGACACCGTTGGTTGTAATGCCGTTTCATCTGGTCGCATGATCTCTCTCTCTGGTTACAGAATGTTGACCGCAACTCTCAACTGTCTCTCCTCCCCAGATATCAGTCCATTCCATTCCGTTTTGCTTCATACCCGCCTCACCTCCCCCTAGATATGCGAGACTCTGTACTTCGAAGCCTCTGCCTCTTTCACACCATCATTCCATCTCCTCTTCAGTATCGCTTTTCCGTCATTGCCTCTATGGCTAATTGTCTTTTTTCTCTGGTAGTCTCTCATCACTCTTATCACAAGGCCCCTGTCAGATGTAGGCCTGTATTCTTGTTGGTTAATGAAGTTCTCAAACACCTCTGCCTTAGCGATGTAATTTTGGATATGGCTAGTTAAAATCACTTCCTACATTATTTATGATGAATGTCGTGTTATTTCAATGATTTAAATGACCTAGAAGATGATAATAAAGACTAATATGCAAAATAAATCACTTAGATGATGTGTTAGGGAGTTCCTTAACCGATGGGAAAACAGGCTATAGTGTTACAGGGAAAGGAATCGCACTATGAATGTTGACTATTCCAGTTCAATACAACTGTACTAATATGCATAAAGGAACGAAATTAACCATTACTAAATTGATTAAAAATATGGGCAAAAGAAAAAGAGGACAGTGTATAGACTGATAACTGTTTCTGACCCGGTTTTGATGCAGACTGCTTCTAACACAATCACTATGAAGGTTTTGATTACCATTAATAACGTCGCCTGAAGGTACAGGGAATACAAGTACAGAAAACACCATATTATTGAACGATCGAATATGAAAGCAAGCAGCAACAAAAGAAAAAGTTAGAAGAATGGTGTCTTCATAGCGAAACAATAGTGAAGTATCATTACAGAGAACTGAGTCCAAGATGTGACATGTGATGGTGTGTTTTTCTCTGGCAAAGTTTATGCATTGCTGAGTCTGTGTTCAAAGTTACATAAATGACTATCCCCTTACCTTTAATGGAATGGCTACTATGTGCATCAAAATCTAACTCTCCTTAATTTATTAATTAATTCTGATAAATGTTCTCAGTGTTGTACTGTCTCTGGGAAAGGTAATATTATTGCTCTTGAAAATTGGACTTCAATGAGATTATGGGTACTGGGGGTGTGGATGCTTGGTATTCCTCTAGATCAGCGTTTCTCAACCGGGGTTCCCCGGAACCCTAGGGTTCCGCAAGAGGTCGCTAGGGGTTCCCAGAGAAATAGTGATAATAGGCTAATCATATGTAAATGCATTTCTGAGTCCTTTTTGTGTTTAATTTCATTTTCGTAATTTTACTATACACGTACGGCGTATTCTCGGAAAATTCTTAGGTATTATAGTCTTAACCTGTTATATCATTAAAAAGTATAATAATTACAGGGAATATTCCTAGCGACGTCTTTATGGCACCAGTTAAACCGCTTTTAGTGGTCAGTAGACTGGAGCTATACGTGACGGATTCGTGTATCATCAAGTGACTCACTCGAGTACAGGACACATGCACTGTCTCCATCAGTCCTGTACGTACTTCCTAGCGTGCTGGTATAGTCCCTTATTCATCCACGTTATTTAGTAAATGTTACCCATGATTTAGGGATTTTATATGAATTTTAACAGTTTAAGTATGTTTATGATTTTGTTGTTAGTTGATGAGAAGCTTGTGTGCTCTCTCTCTCTCTCTCTCTCTCTCTCTCTCTCTCTTCCAAGGTTAGTTCTTCTGTTTGCCTTTATTTTCTCCATTTTTTTGGGGGGGTTAAGTTTTATTTATCAGGTTATTGTAGTAGTAGTAGTGGTTATTATCTGTTTTCGTTCTCTTTATATGTGTTCTATATGATATTGGTTATTTACGTTTATTATTTTGTGTGAATGAAAACTTACGTATGTCTCTTCAACAAGCAGTTTGATTTCAGTTATTTATTTGTATGTATTTATTTATTTATTTATTTTTTGCAGTCAATAAACTTGAGATAAATGGAAGTTATTTTTTGCTTAAACCAATTCAGAAAAAATATGTTCTCCTTATGAACTTTATACAAGAGAAAGAAAGATAATAATGATATATAGAACTTTTTACGTAAGGGTTCCCTGAGACATGAAATTATTTGAAGGGTTCCATAAGGTTATAAAGGTTGAGAAACGCTGCTCTAGATCCTTCATAATGACCTACTCTATACAGGATCCGTATTCTCCTTTGTGGAGTGTACGGATGTCGTGTATGGGTCATATCTGCTTTATAAAACATGTTGCCCTCTAAGGCTTTTCCATTCATGGACTTCAGTCCTGTCTTGGACATTAATACTGAATCATCTATACGCAAACATTCTAGCTTGTATGTGATGGAATTAACGGGGGTAGCCTATATTACATGACGTGCCGGTTACTCCTTTGAAAGTTTAGTAAACAGTCGCAAAGAAATGCAACTCCTTAACTTATTCCGTGATCCAGCTGGGACTTATCTCACGATCTTACCATCAGAAATCCACTCCTCTCGCGTACTATAATCAACCTTCTATATATATATATATATATATATATATATATATATATATATATATATATATATATATATATATATATATATATATATACAGCACATTTTCTGAATTGTGAATGAATTTGAGACAGTGTGTAGGAGGAGGAATCTGAAAGTTAATGTAAACAAAAGGAAAGTTATGGTGTTTGAGAGGAATGAAGTCACAGAGTGTGCAGTGAGGTTGGATGGTGAGGATATGGAGAATGTGAGTGTATTCAAGTACTTGGGTAGTGTAATGAGTAAGGATGGAACTTTGGGGGATGAAGTGCGTGAAAGGGTACAGCAGGGAAGGAAGGTTGTTCGTACACTCGAAGCAGTGCTGAGAAATAGGGGGGTGAGTATGGAAGTTAAGAAGTCACTGCACGATAGTATTGTGATCCCTACCCTGACGTATGGACGCGAGGCGTGGACCTTGCAAGAGGGGACCAAGTCAAGAGTGAGAGCAGTGGAAATGAGTTACTTGAAAGGAGCATGTGGAGTGACGTGGAGGGACAGGTTGACGAATGAAGAAGTGAAGGAACGTTGTGGGGTGGATGTGGATGTGGTTGAGAAGATTAGGAGAAATACACTGAGGTGGTTTGGACATGTGAAGAGAATGGAGAATGAAAGACTGACTAAGAGGGTGTATGTAGGTGAGGTGGAGGGAGGGAGAGGGAGGGGTAGACCGAGGATGAGGTGGAGGGATGGAGTAGAGAGGTATATGAGGGAGGGGGGGTGAGTTGGGGGGAGGGTAGTCAAATGGTGGGTGACAGAGTGACTTGGAGGCGTTTTGTCTGCGGCCACCCTTTGCAGGATTAGGGCGTTGGGCTATTGATAGATAGAGACATTACCTGACATATTTTTTTCCCCTTCCTTAACCCCCATATGAAGTTTTATCACTTATTTGCTGCGACATGTCGACCAGACTTCGTTACCTCTCATAAGCTCCGCTAAATTCTTGTTTCACACACATATGAGGTCTTCAGAATCATTATAAAGAAAAAAATACCATGTCACTGATAAATAAAGTGGGTGGATGGAAGAAACAGGAACAGAAATTATAAAATAACCATTAAGCAACGACCAACGAACTAGGCCACAGATCCTCTCAGATATCGATATTCTCTTGTTCATTTTACAGGGCAAACGATCCACAGAAAACTGGACTTCAAAATGGCTGTGAAATAAACCAATGCCGTCGACTGCCAGGTTAACAAGTGGATACAACCCTTACAGAACTTGGCAGCCGACGGTGTGGCTCCATCCCACAAGCAGAATAACGTGGACAAAGAAACCAAGAGGAACAGATGAGATTATTAAGGATAAGGGTTTTACCTGTCTCGGTGACCATTCATATTCTCTGACTGCCTGCTGCCTAGGACTCGGAAGGAGGGAAACTGGGCTGCGTGATATTCAATATATCACCTACCCAACGCCTCATATGAAACTAAAAATAATAATAATAATAATAATAAAATAAACAGTGGTTGGTTAATTCGGTCTTGTGATTCCTAGCACCTTAATTCAACTTGTGACTCTTAATATAAAACCTTTCGATACTATTGTTATTTTTTTTCATAGAAGCTTTCGGCTCACAGCTGGGAGAACCTGATTTTTTTTTTTTTTTCACCACTGTATTAGGGACCTGGATGTAAACTGATACTGCGGGTCATATCCTGTGGGAAAACTGAGACGGGGATAAAAGTTGTCTGCCTTAACCATCCTCGAGCTGTTAATAGACAGATCTAAAGCTCGTACTCTGGAAGCTCCCTAACACCTCTTCTTATCGATTTAATTATGGATATTGGTGGTTAATATTTTTTTTCATTATTAATGCTAAGTATGGAGATACTGAAAGTATTTAGGTAACAGCAGAGGACAGTAAGGTGTAAAAAACAGAATTAATCGCCTACGTAAAGATGTTAAGGAGCTGCCTCAGCCGACGAGATGCGGGCCTAAGTCGTTTAAACATTTCATCACGGTACCGTCTTAAATTAGTTTTCCTGCTGGCAGTTAACAGTATTTTGGGAGAGACCACTAGTAGAGGTGAAGTTAATGAAGACTATATTTCACTCTCCCAGGGTCACGTTCTCGTCAGGTAAGGAAGCTCCCTAACTCCTGTTCCTTAACAACTTATTTTTGGACGGGGTTGGTTAATATCAGTTTCTATGAAATTTGTGCTGTAAATGATTGTATTTCAAATAACTTAATGAACAGAAGAGGACTGTAAGGAGGATCTTGATAGGCAATATAAATTGCCAAGGAGCTTCCTTAACAGACGAGAATACTGTACAGTCACCAACATGAAAAGTTTATACTATTGCGAAAAGAATTATCTGGAGCTGCGAAAGTAAAAAAAAAAAAAAAAAAAGTCTTGGTAGTTAGGGAGTAAACAGAGAAACTTTGGTTTTCCAGGTATAAGAATATATATCTTTCATAATAAGGTCTTGAAATCTCCGGGCGATTTTATGGAGGCTGGGAGAAAAAAAAATTCATAGCCTGTACTTGGGCAGTCAGATGTATGTTTCGTGAACCCCTTGAATAAGAGAACTTCTTCCTGAGTTTAATATTATTTTCTGGAGGCAACCATGAACTTATGACACAATCGTAGTAACCAGGTTAATCATCTTGAAGGCTTTATGTAGATTGTAATAGACTAGATGTAACCTTCATTAAACTCTTCAGTCCTTCGTACTTTCAGTAAAACTGTTTAGTGATTGTCTGATAAATTT